>NC_142143.1:17885000-18036515 GCF_024610735.1 Ursus americanus | reverse complement strand
TAAACAGTCCACACGTAAAGCCTGAGCGCTTTCTCTAACCCAAAGCTGACGTCTCCTCCGAAGAGAGGGTTATAGCCTCTATTACCACCATGACAGGGGAAGGTATTTGTGCCCTTTCAGCCCCTACATACTTTTATTCTACCTCCAGGAGCAAGTCTTCGGGCATCCATGTGACTTCAAATCATGATCCCTGTGCTTAACATGCGTGCCTCCCCCAAACTTCAGGGATAAAGCAAATGCCCACATCTGAGCACAGCAGTGCATTACATTCTGTTGGCTCCAGGGACTGAAATTCAGAACCAATGGGAGAGCATGAGATTTTTGTCGCGACGTCCAGGTTCAAGGTTTGGCTGTGAGAGAGCATAGAGTCTGGGGTTCCCACAGCCACCTTACCAATGTGGCACCTTACCAACGTGGCAAGCACAAGTCGGCCTTGAATTGCTTTTTGGGTAAAACAGTTTGAATTGGGGGGTGCCTGGGTGGCTCAGTCATTAAGCGTCTGCCTTCGGCTCAGGGCATGATTCCAGAGTCCTGGGATTGAGCCCCACATCAGGCTCCTCTGCTCGGAGCCTGCTTCTTCCTCTCCCACTCCCCCTGCTTGTGTTCCCTCTCTCGCTGGCTGTCACTCTCTCTGTCAAATAAATAAATAAAATCTTAAAAAAAAAAAAAAAAGCTTGAATTGGGTGAGCTGAACTCTCTTGCCTGTTCTGCCTGGTGCCCAGGGACCTGTATTTGTGATATGAGGATTTAAAATGCAGTCTATGGTCATGGAATGGTTTATTTCACTCTGGGTAAAACTGATAATTCTGACAAAGATGGTACTGATACTGGTAAGGATGATGCCCACTTTGCATTAGTTGGCATCATTCTCCAATCAGCTGAGTCCAAAAATCCTAGGTACTTTCCTTATCCCCAGAATGAAAAATATGATAGTTGCTACAAACCCTTACAACCAAAAGAAAGAGGTATTTTGCTTTTGTCAATATATGTAATGAGCCACAGAGTAAGGAGATAAAACCAGCTTCCCTATTTGCATTGAGTTAGGAAGATCTTCCTGGAATTGCATAACAAATGTTTTGAATTATGTGAAAATCATTAAGCCACCTTCAGTTTCTTGTAAGACCTCCACAAATGACAGAAATGTCAGAGGAAACGTGAAACTACCATCGTACAAACTTTAAGTTTAAAATTAAATTCAGATTTACACAAAACAAATTTGTAGGAAGAGTTAAATATTTTTAGAAAAATTGTCTGAAAAAATCATCGACTCTAGATGTACTAAAATTTATATTTCAAAACAATTTATCATAAATGTATCCCAATGTTGTCACCATCTATAAAAATACTCTTAACAGCTTGAGTAACATTTGTATCGGCAGAAAGATTCTTCTGAAAATTAAAAATTATAAAAAATTATTTGCAATGTTGGCTACCCATTGATATTTAATAGTAAAGCACGAAAATGCTGCCTGCAAACTCTGGATTCCCTAGAGCAAGGCTTCACCGTGGCATCAGGCAGTAAGCCTGCCTTTCTCATGACAGATCCCTCCATGTCAGAAAGTGAAGGGCTTTTCTCTGACTTCTCCACAAAGAATGCTCCGAATGCCGGCCCAGGAAATATTTGTCTGGCTGATCGAATTCTGGGAATAGAACAGGGAAAAGGGCCTGGAGGTCCCAAAGGCTACTACCTAAAATTTCCAGAAATCCCTATTTGGAGATTCCACCTCATTTCTGAGCCCAGTGTCTCTGGGTTGAGAGCCTCTCTAGCTTAATTTTGCCAGACAATAAATCCTTACCTTGACTCTACAGGGTGAGCCAAGGAAAAATGGGGTTCTGGATCCAGACTATTGCCAGCCCCTTGTTTTAAGCCCTGTGCCTGTTTCCTGCTTTAGAAGTTATGTGAAACCTTCAAGTTCCAGGTCTCTTGGGGGTAGAATGAATTGATTCACTTCTTCTTGTAGGACCCCCGCATAAAATTGTGTTGGGAATCACTCCATTCTGTTAGGTCAGTGACCACATTTTAGCCAATTTTACAGCTTTCAACAAAGAATTGTTGAAATGTTAACTCCTCTCTTTGTCTTTGTTTTTTATCTTGGGGGTGAATGCATTTTGTTTTAAAGCAGTGCTTCCCAATCATTTTCAAAATTCCATGAGACAAAAAATATATAGCATTTGTAGGGAACACTGGGGTAAATGGATAAGACTATTCAAGGCCAAGGCCAACTGGTCTGACTTTACCTGCTATCCCAGCCCTCACAACACTACTGAGAGGACTAAAGAGATTACTATCTCTGCCCACCTGTGACCCATTTGCAACGTACATTTGGGAGGCTTTGTTCTGTTGTTGATTCTGAGGGGTCTGGGGAGAAGGAGAAGAGATGAATAGATGGCGTCAGTCTACCATGTTTAACCAGTCACCCCTCACTGCTCACTCTTTTATATTGTCCAGGTTAGATGATATTTTGCCCCTGTGCTCATCCATTTCATAGCCCAGAGTATCCATCCAGCTGATCAAAATGGCTTCTTCCTCATACTTCTTACCAGGAACACCAGAGGCACCAATGGCTTCTCTATGATTGCTATCCCTGGAAGTGGTAAAGGCAACACTTCTTGCCCCAATATCTCACCCAAAGCAAGTACCTAGCTCCATGATGTCTCTTATGTCACAGGAGCCTGAACTCCAGACACATCCAGCTTGGTCCCTGGTGACTGGAGAAAGAGGGCCATCTACCCCAGCCAATGAAATACAATGGCAAAGAAGACAAAAGAAATAAACTAAAAGACACTAACGTACAGTTTGATAGGACAGTACAACCCAGTACGCAAGATCATGGGATTTGGAATTGATAATACCTGTGTTGGAATCTGCCTCCACCATTTGCTAGATATGTGATCCTAGGAAAATTATTCTAGCTCTCTAAGAGTCAATATCTTCATCTGGAAAACAGATTGAAAAGTAATTCCTGTTGCCCTGAATGTCTAAGTGAGAAAGCAATTGCAAAGTGCCTAGCACAGAGGTCATGGGGGAATGAGTGGGAAGAAAATATTAATGAGGGGTTGAAAGGAAAAAGATAACATTCACAAAGGAGAAAAGATAGGGTCTTAGAAAAAATTACCATTAAACAGAGAATAGAAGGAATCAGAGCCACTGTTTACAAACACACTGATACTTAGGCCCCTACCATCTACAGAGAAGCAAGAGATATATAGAGATTTACTATATATAAAATAAGGCATATGTGTAAATATACATGCATGATGTGTATGTATGTATACATACATTGTCAACAGCATCTGAGGTCCTTACATGTGATAGCAATTCTAGGAATTAGCTTCCCGATATTGTTTTCCAGGAAATGAACGAAGTTATCATCTCCATTTAGTTATTAATTAGCCCTTCAAATGGTGTCAGGCATCCTTGCCTATTGTTAGCCTTCTTTTTACAAGACCATAAATAAAAATACAGCTGATCTCTCATTTTATCATCTGTCTTGCTCAGAGGCCAGCCCACACACAATCCTATGTAGCAAAAAGAGCCCAATGTGAATATTTAAAACTACTACATTGAGGGATGTGCACGTGCACAGGGCCAGACCATCACGCACTTATAACTATGTGCCAAATTTGTCCAAAAAAAAATGACTAAAGTGGAAGAGAATAAATAAAAGGTCAACACCTTCTTGACAGCTATGGGTACATATATTATTAAATCTAAAGGTGTTACTTCTAAAGAAAACATAAACTGAAGTTCCTTTCAGGTTCTCCTTAGTGTTGGGGTTTCAGATTGTCCTTGGACAAAGGAACCATAATTCAATTATCCAAAGATTTATTACAAAACACTTTGCCCACACTGGATATTTTGATGTGTAAACATCAGAGTATTACACTCCCTCTATCCCAGGCTTCACATTTCAGATTTCATTAGCCAATAAAGCCAGGTTTATTTATAATAAAGTTAAGCCCTTCAAACCACTGACCATGGAAACCAGATTTTGAAATAATTCAGATTTGTGTTTCTGTTCTTTCTAATTAAGGGTAATATCGGGAAGCACAGACAGTGGGTAGCATTGTTCGAGCACCATGGATTTAAGCAAGAAAATCTGATTATCAGCTCATGTCAGAAGCCAAGCGATAATGCAGCTTAGCATTCGTTTGGGCTTTTTCTTTGGCCAAAAGATAATTACCGTTCATGAGGCCTTACGTAAGTGTATCTAATATCTAAGGCCCTAAAATTTATGAATAGCAAAGACACACAATAGGCAAAGAAGAATTACTGTATTTATTATTTCTATGGCTTGTTCCACCATGATAATTTCATTATCTAGCAAAGTCAAACCTCTAAAATCAAAGTATAATTTCTTAAAGGACAAGAAGTTAAATATGCTGGCAAGGTTTTCTGCCCAATTTCCTCTGGTGAAAGTTATTTCTAACAAATAAGAAGTAGACCAGCCAGAATTCTAATAGGAAATTTACCAAAGGGGATTCAGAGTTACCTATTGGGGTCATTGCACAAACAGATGTTAAGCTTCTACAGTGAGATATTTTTTCTTTCATAAAGTGTTACTTCTTAATCCTGTGCTGTTGAAAAGAAATGCAATGCTTCTCACCGAACAATACCAAAATTCTGAAGATTGAAAAGCACCTCTCGGCAAAGACGATGGTGTCAGAGTGAGCATTGCTATAATACAAACAAGCAACACGCAGAATCAATTTTGGGAACTCAGAGGGAAAAGTTATTTGAAGGGGTTAGACGTTTGATATACAAAAGCAGATCTAATTAGAAGGATGGAAAGAAAATCAAGTTGTGAAATTTCTAAAATAAGAATGTTGAGATCTTCCAAAACATAAAGAAGCACCTGCTTTTGGAAGAGAAAGATGGCATGCTTGTCCTTACCTATAGATTTTTATTTTTTTAGGAATAACTTTTATTATTAATCTACTATTCATTATATATATACACATATATATTATTAATCTACTATTCATTATATATATACACATATATATTATTAATCTACTATTCATTATATATATACACATATATATTATTAATCTACTATTCATTATATATATACACATATATATTATTAATCTACTATTCATTATATATATATACATATATATTATTAATCTACTATTCATTATATATATACATATATATTATTAATCTACTATTCATTATATATATATACATATATATTATTAATCTACTATTCATTATATATATATACATATATATTATTAATCTACTATTCATTATATATATATATACATATATATTATTAATCTACTATTCATTATATTTGTAGCAAAAAACACTCTGTTGACTACCTTGTATAAACCAGGCATTGTTTCAAACACTTTAGACATGTGAGCTCATCAAATCCTTATGGTAACCCGATGAAATCACTACTTTTCCCTCCCCATTTTACAGAGGAGGAAAATGAGTCACACACAGGTCCAAATAACTGCCAAAATGGCACTCCATACCCCAAACTTACATATATATAAGATTCTCAATTTTATTCATCTTCATAATTCAATTTGGTTTTAGATATCAAACTTCTAATCTTTCATTTAAGTCATTTTTCCCCTGGGTGTCTAGAATTTATTCTGTGAAGTTTATACTGAGGCTACTTGTATTACAGCAATGCTCACTCTGACACCATCCTGAGGCAAAAGGTTCATCAGGACTGGTCGGAGTAGTTCCACTGCTGGCTAGGCACTAACAATGAGCTCCCCAGCCTTGGGCACATTGCTAAGCTCTCCGTTCAACAGAAGTCAAATGCAACTAATGAATCACTGGACACTACATCAAAAACTAATGAGGTACTATATGTTGGCTAATTGAACATAATAATAATTAAAAAAAAAAGAAGTCAAATGGGAACAACAGAAGTAGGAGAGAGGGTGACACAGAACTTGATGAAGGAGATGAAGATCAGTGCCTGGGCATGGCAGCCCTACACACTCCTGCTTGCAGCCTCGCTGATGCACCAGTGAGGAGGCATTGGTGCTTCAGGCCAAGTCTACCCTGTGCTTCTCCTCCTGTCTTCCATGTTTGCTTTGATTACTTTTTGATTGATTTCCTGGCCTTAACTATCCTCTTGCTTTTTTTTTTTTTTTTTTTTTTTGCATTACACTCTGGGAGATGTTCTGCAACTTCTTCTTGCAGTCTTCTGTTAAATGATTTACTTTTAGCCAGCATATATTTGATTCCATGAACTCTTTGTTTGTTGAGTGCTTCTTTTTCAAGGACACAGCCATTCTTATTTTATGGATTTTCTCAGAATTCCCCAGAATTAGATATCTTCTAGAGTGAAAATTTTCTTCTGGCTTCTGAATTATGTCTGTTTCTTCTATGACAATTTCTCTATTTGTTGGGTCTTCTTGGTCCTTTTTGTGCAATTGGTTTCCCTTCAGTTGTGCAACTGGCAGTCCTTGGCACAGGCATACCTCGTTTTATAGTGTTTTACTTTATTGTGCTTCACAGATAGTGCATTTTTTACAAGTTGGAGTTTTGTGGCAATCCTGCATAGAGCAAGTCCATCAGCACTCTTCCCCCACAGCATTTGCTCGCTTGGTGCGTCTGTGTCACATATTGATGATTCTTGCAATATTTCAAACTTTTTCATTATTTCTTATATTTCTTATGGTGATATGTGATTGATGATTACAACTTGCTGAAAGCTCAGATGATGGTTAGCATTTTTTAGCAATAAAGTATTATTTAATTAAGGTATATGTATATTGGGGTTTTTTTAGACATAATGTTATTTCACACTTAATAGAGTGCAGCATAGTGTAAACATAACTTTTATAAGCACTGAAAAACAAAAAAAAATCATTAGACTGATTTTATTGTGATTTTCACTTTTTTACAGTGGTCTGGGACCAAATCCACAATATCTGAAAGGTAGGCCTATATTATGAATAAAAGCCTTGTTGATGCGTTTCCTTTCTGTTTGCGCAGATATGCTTCTCTTTTTGGAGAATTCAGGGCTCCTTCCCATGACCGTGAGCTTGGTAGAGGTGGTCAAGACATGTGAACTGACTGGCTTCACTTCTGGGTGGGTGAGCTGGCTGGGGCTTCCAAACACCAGAATGAGAGGGCTTCATTTTAAGACACCAACTCCCATATGAAGGGTCCAGGTCCTCCCCCATTAAAACTTCTCACTTTTTTAAGAAAAAAAGTATATTCCAGTTTTGTCCTGGAGAGAAGACCCCACCTGCAAATCACTCCTGCCTTCTCATCGATCCCTGGAGGTGCAGTGATTCACTTGACTGGGGAGTTTGGAGGAAAGAACTGAGCATGCTTGACTTGTTGCACTCTCCTTCATCTTTGAGATCTACAGAAAGCAGGTGGCTCCAGTATGCCTTTAGTCACGAGGTAAGACTATCAGGAAGGGTCTATTGTCTCCCACTCTTCAGGAGTTCTGTCATTTCCAAGTGCTACCATGATGGTTCAGGCAAGGCTGCCATTTTGGAGGTCAAAACAGAAAGCCCATTTTGGCCACACACCTAAATCACATTCCTAACCTATCTGCTATCTTGACTTCTATCACCCAGCTTCTCTGTCTCTCTCACTGGTTCAAAATACATGCAGAGAGGAGTGTTGTGTATTGATCCCTTAGACCTTACTATAAACATTTGTCTGGCTTTTTTGGTTGTTTTTTATTCTGGTCTATTCAGCATCAAGCCAATTATTTGCCATGTGAAGAGGCAGCACCCAGTATAAGTTGGAAAGACAGACACCCATCATCTCCCCAATTCTTGGCAAATATCTTTGTTTCTTAACCTTCAGAAATACTTTAGATGCCATTTTCCAAACTCAGCTGTCTAGATTCTCACAGATGCTATGAGCCCCTGATGCCCTTTCTGCAATTTGAGAATAGAAAGGTCCTCCCTGATACACTCCCTTCGAGGAATTGGCACTTAGTGATTTAGCTAGATCTTCCCTTTGGTCTGTGCACTATTCCGTTTCCAATAAGTCTTGATGCAATTGTTTAAACTTCAGTTAGGCATCAGAAGCAGTTTTCTCCACAATCTTACATATTTAAAGTCTTTTGAGGCAAGAAACATAACTGCTGCTTGGGACAACTCCTCCTCTTCGTATTCCTATTCCATTTAAGAGAAACATAAACAGTATCACTAAAATATATCTATTTTTTAAATTTTAAAAGTAATAAATGCTCACTCTAAAAATCGTAAACAGTATAGAAGAGTATGTCAATTTCACCACTCTCAAAAGGTAATTAACATTGCAAAAATGTTCTTAGTTGCATTCAGAAAGTTTGAATACATATATAGTGCCATTATACACATATATACTTTTTTTTTTACACACAAGAGCACAATGTAAGCCAGATAAAGCTGTTTCCTCATCGTCCATCCACTTCAGTATGGGTGCCACAGTGAAAAGAAAGCAAGCCCAATCCCTACATCCAAAAACCAGTTGGAAAGCAAGTAAAATCTTTCCATCAGTAATCTTTTAAAAAATAAGAAAAGTGTTGCCTTACATGGCAAACAGCAGTGTGTTCTCAAATTGGTCTCATATCTCCCCTTTTCTCCTTAAAGTCCTGCTCTTCACAGCATGGTAGCGCGCTCTCTCTCTCTCTCTCTATCTCTCTCTCACTCTCCAGTCCTCCCACTTCCTTCCCCCTGCCTTTCTCCCCCCCATACCTTTGTCCTCCCCACCCCCAAAAAATCTCCTCAAAATTCAATCTATGCTAGCTTTAGTTTTCCCCTTTCCTCCTGCCTCTTCTAAATATAATTTTATTCCTTAGTAGCTTTAGTTCATTCCCAAATCACTAGCTTTCCTGGGATTCTCTCAGTTCCCCTCCATAGCCAGTGAAAGGTCTGACGTGGCTGGTGGGCCAAAGCAACAAAGGCACTTTTCTCTTCCAAGGCCAGTGGAGAGGTCAAGGTTGTGAATACACACATGCACCTTGTCTTTGTCACCCTTGTCACAGTATGATACTTACTGCCTACGATTTGCTTCTTCTACTTATAAATTCATTATGGGCATCTCTTCTCATCAGCACATAACATCCTGCCTCATTCTTTTTAAAAGGCTCTAGCATTCTATAGTGTCCAGAATGCATTTAACCAGTCCCTGCTGATAAATATATAGGCTGTTTCTGGTTTTTTGCTATCTCAGGGAATACTGCAATGAATAAACCCTGTTCCCATATCTCTTTATACATGAGGAAATGTAGATGCGTGCTCTTGGCAACCATTTGACTTATGTTTCTCTGGCTCAGCTTCATATAATATAATAACAAATGCACATTCTTTAAATGAATTCTTTAAATTCATTCCTTGAATGAATAAATTGGCAAATAACTGGGAGTGTGATAATAAACCACAACCAAGGGAAAGGATGTAGTAGTTGGACTTGTGCTATAGGATTTAAACTCTACTTAGCTATTCTTTTTTTTTTCTTTTTTTGTAAGGGAGGAAGAGAGAGCGTGCATGCAAACACGAGCAGGGGGAGGGGCAGAAGGAAAGGGAGACAAGCAGACTTCCCACTGAACAGGGAGCCCGAAGTGGAGCTGGATCCCAGGACCCTGAGATCATGATCTGAGCTGAAACCAAGAGTCAGACGCTTAACTACTAACCCACTCACGTGCCCCTCTACTTAGCTGTTCTTGAATTCAACATTCCCCACCTGTAAAATGGGAACATGTTTTTAAAAACCTTTGAAAAATTAGATTAGGTAATATCAAAAAGTTGCTTAACTCAGGGAAATGTAAGATACTTTGAACTAAAATCATACATCCATGTAAATCATTTAATTAAGTGAACTCTGGGTGCCGCGACCCTTTCATGGATTGGGAAAATCACCAGAAGTGCTTGAGCTCCACAATGCAGACAGAGCTGCCTCAAATACTGGAGGGCATGTTCGTGCCTCCAGGATTTCAAGGAGTAGTCACAGCTCTATTATGCTCATTGTTATCTCCTTTGATCTTCCAATGACAATTTCAAAAATTAATCTTTTAGGTGCACAGTTTCTTATTCTTAAAAGATAAGTACAATGACAGCTATGCAAGCATTCTAAGCCGTAGGGAATTTATATGCCATCATAAGCAAAAGTATTTATGAAACCATTGCTTATATGCTAGGTAATATTTAAAGCCAGTGTGTTTCTGACCTTGAGGATACCAAAAAGGCCACTGAATCTAGTGGAAAGATCTTTGGAGCCATATAGACCTCGGTTTAAAAAGCCCAGCATTCATTCATTCATTCATTCACTCATTCAACAAAACTTAAATGGTTTGAATGCCAGACACTATCTTAACTGTGGGTGAACAAATTTCCTGCATTGTCACTTAAAAGATATTTAAACCTTATCAAATGACTTAGCTTCTCTTTTTCCAGGATGCAATGCCAACTCTTAAGCTTTTCATAAAGGCACTTATAAAGTGCACAGCATTGTTCAGTAAATGTTGGTTTCTTCCTGCTCCTTCCCAATTAAGGGCTAAAAATTCAAGATAAGCCATAAACATTTTAACACACTCACAGAACTTAGTGAAGAAAACATTAGCTTATAGAAGAATAAAGAGCAGAATAGTGACATCAAAACCAAGTTTAAGAATTTAGAGATCCTGGAGCCTAAAACGGGCACATAGTTAATACTCAAAAATGTCTACTGACTGGATATATTAATCAAGAATTCAAATAGTTAGAGGGTCGCCTGGGTGGCACAGTGGTTAAGCGTCTGCCTTCGGCTCAGGGCGTGATCCCAGCGTTATGGGATCGAGCCCCACATCAGGCTCCTCTGCTATGAGCCTGCTTCTTCCTCTCCCACTCCCCCTGCTTGTGTTCCCTCTCTCACTGGCTGTCTCTATCTCTGTCAAATAAATAAATAAAATCTTTTTTAAAAAAAAGAATTCAAATAGTTAGAGTCTCACATTTGACAGGAGGCAACACAGCATGCTAGGAAGAGTTCTGCCACAACAATTAAGAGGCTCAGGTTTGAGTGTACAAAGAGTGTGGTCCACCAGCCCTGTTTCCTTGGGCAAACCATGACCTTCTCCAGCCTCAGTTTTCTCACTTGGGAAATGAGAAGGTTGAGCTGCATCCTTCATAAGGTACCAATAATTCCAGGTAAAAAATACTTGTCAAAGCTTCAGACCACCACCTGGAGTTTATTCGCTCAGTCTGACGTCGAACCGTACATGTGTCCTCCAACCTCCCAGCACCTTCCAGAGATGACTGGAAGAGCCCAGAGAGGTGGACTTTATCAATAGAGCTCTGTTTAATTTTTTGCTCTAAGGTTTAAAGTATAGACCAGCAAGTTAAGAAACAAGTATCACCGCACACACACACAAAAATCCATTTCAAAATCTAAAGACTAAAAATTAACCAGTCACGTCATGTTTTTAGCAAACACACTTACCATTGTGTGGAGTTTTATTGTCCCCCTGGTGAATAGAAGCCTTTAAAAATATATATGCCTAGAACTGAATACCGTGTCAGATCTACTGGCACTGTGTGTTTAAACACCTGCATCTCATCATTAGCCCTTCATAATATTGTTAAACAATAATTATACTTATGATGAGTAATGAATCCAAATATATCTTTCCTTGAGATGTACTCATTCTTGTGTTATGTAAGTAACCCATTAACAGAATATGAAAACTACTCAGGTAAGACAGATTCATAAATCCATCCAGATAATACTCAATAAAGTTTTTAAAAGATTATAATGAACTGTAATGATGTCACATTCCATATTAGCGAATCCTTGCCTTATTTTTCTGAGGATAATTGATTTCATCATTTCTGTTTACCAGGGTTTTAAATTTTACCTGTCTAGTCAGATTTAAAAAAACCAAACAAGGTTTCCCCTAGAAATTTGGCAAGTTTAGTTTGCTTTTCTCATATTTGAAATGAAAGTGAAAATTTGAGATAAAGGCTATGCTTGCCTTTGCTTAATACCAACAACATTGGCTGACGGATGTACAGAGGACTCCACAGGAAAAAAATCCACCTACTTCCCAAAACAGAAAGATGATAGCGTGCCCAATCACTGTGATCAGAATAGACCAGCCTCCAAACACCAGCCTTCAACGGATTAGTCTATAAGATTCAACACCAGTTAACTTCCAAAGTCAAAAAAAAAAAAAAAAGACGTTTCATTTAAAAAAAAAAAAAAAAGGACTGGCCTCATGAGAAAGAGGGGCGTAAATATAGAGTGCATTCGTCAGAAGAAATAGTAGTAAAAGCTAACAAGTGTGGCAGACTTTCCATGTGTGCCAGGCACCGCTCTAGGCACTTTACATTCAACCCACAACAGCCTGACGAGGTTGGTGCTATTATTATCCCATGTTGCAGATGAGGAAGCTAAGGCATCCGGGATGCAGGGCGGCAAGCAGCAGAGACAGGTTTGAATTCAGGCCGCTGACCCCAGGGTTTGCTGGTGTAATCACCATCCCTTACCATTCATCCCATTTGCCACCTATTCAATCAACAACCTTCCGAAAGCAGGTGCCGGAATCCTCAGCACCACATTGCTAAGGAACCTGGGATACAGTCAAGGGCTCGATGGCAATTCCAAACTCTACTCTGGAACTGAACTGGCCTTTTGGAAATCCATCTTGTCCTGCCCCCAGGTTATCTCTGGCTTACTTCATCCTTTTGCATCACTCTAAAGCCCCAAAACTCATCGGAACCATGTCACATCCAGCATGAGGGAAGGAGGCTGCTTGAGCGCTCCAAGTCCTCTGCCACTCGGGAGTCCTCCTGAAATTGTTACTAATATGAGCCCCTGATCCTCAAGCACAAGTGTGTGTCACAGAAGAGAGCTCACATGACCCAAATGATAGCAACCGGTCCTGCAGTGGGGGATTGCTTAAAAGACACAGAGCAGACTGCCGTCGCCCTCCCTCCCTCACGAAGCCAGGCAGCTTTGAAGTGGGCTGAACACCCCCACGTACCCTGGAGTGTTGCCTCAGGCGCCAGGTGTTAGACCCAGGAGGATGTCCTGAGAATGAGGCCAGCTGCCTGGGCACCCCTCCGGCAGGAGCCCCGTCTCTTGGGGCAAACCCACGCCTGCAAGCTTGTCTGCCACCTCCAAGAAGTCAGCTGAACAGTCCTGTTAAACCGAAGTCATATCGTGCCACTCACAGCCCTCCAGGGGCTCCTCATCTCATTCAGAGTATGATCCCCAACAGCTTCTTACTGAACTGAACAGGACTGGTACCCACATACTTACAGACAGACAGACAGACAGACTGAACAGGATCTGGCACCTGCACCATGGCTTTGACCAATTCAGTACATGTTTTAGCATAAAAAAGAAGCTTACTAACAATTATCTGGAAACAACGGGTGTAAACCTGGACTGTCCCAGGCAATGAGGGAAGTCCTTCTTACCTCTCTTATTTCACCTAGTACTCTCCCCTCATGACTCTTCTCCAGAGGCTTTGCTATTCCCTCAACATCCTAGCCTATCTTACTGTCTCGGTACCTTTGCACTTACAGGTCTTTCTGCCCAGAACATTCTTCCTCTGTATGTCATGACTTTCTTAACCTGATGGCCCAAGGACCATCCTTTCCCTTTCAATGAATGAAAAACACATTCATTGAGTTCCCCTCTTCTTTCTACCCAATGTTTGTGTATTCATTCAAGAAGCCATCCAATTAGTTTCTGACCTTGGAACCACATACTGCATATAAGTGTAATCATACAATAATCTTCCCTCAGCAAAATGTTTCCAGGGTTCATTCACGTTGTAGTATGTATCAAAACTTTTTACATTCCTACCAGCAATGCACAGGGGGTTCCAATTTTTCCATATTCTTACCAACACTTGGTAGTTTCCGTTTTTGTAATAATGGTCATCTAATGGGTGTAAACTGGTTTCTTATTGAGGTTTTGTTTTGCATTTCCTTAATGACTAATAGTGTGGAGTATCTTTTCATATGTTTATTAGCCATTTGTATATGCTCTTCAGGGAAATGTCTATTCAAGCCCTTTGGCCATTTTTAACCAGATTATTTGTTTTTTGTTGTTGAGTTCTAGGAACTCTTTATGTATTCTGGATATTAACCCCTTATCAGATATAATTTGCAAATGTGTTCTCCCATTCTGTGGGCTGTCTTTTCATTCTCTTGATAGTGTCCTTTGATGTACAAAAGTGTTTAATTCTGATGAAATCCAGCTCATTTTTTCTTTTGTTGCCTGTGCTTTGGTATCATATTTAAGAAATCATTGCCATATTTATGGCAACGAATGAGGATTTTTTTTTCCCGTTTTCTTCTAGGAGTTTTACTGTTTTAGCTCTTATTTAGGTCTTTGAGCCACTCTAAGTTAATTTGCATATATTCTGCAAGGTCCAATTGCATTCTTTTCCATGTGAATATCCAGTTCTCCTAACACAATTTCTTGAAAAGACTGTCCTTTCCCTATTGAATGGTCTTAACATGCTTGTCAAAAATCAATTGACCGTATGAGTGAGGGTTTATTTCTGGGCTGTCATTTCTATTCCATTGGTCTATATGTTTAGCCTTAGAGTACTACACTATTCAGATTTCTGTAGCTTTGTAGTAAGTTTTGAAATCAAGAAATATGAGCTCTCCAAATCTGTACATTTTCAACATTGCTTTGGCCATTTGGGGTCCCTTGAGTTTCCATAGATTTTTAGGATGAATTTTTCTATTTCTTAAAAGGAAAAGTTGGGATGTTGCTCGGATTGCATTGTCAATCAAGATCACTTTGGATAGTGTTATCATATTAGTAATGCCAAGCCTTCCAATCTATGAATGCAGGATGCCTGTCCATTTATTTGGGTCTTCTTTAATTTCTTTCAGCATTTTTTATAGTAGTCAACATACAATCCTGAGCTTTTTTGCTTAAATTTATTCCTAGGTACATAAATGGAATAAATAGGTAAATAGAATTGTTTTCATTTCCTTTTCAGATTGTTCATTGCTGGCATGTAGAAACAGAGCTGGTTTTCGCATGTTGATTTTGTGTCCTGCAGCTTTGCTGAAGTTATTAGCCTGAACTCACTGAATCTTGAAATAAATCTGAAAAATGGACATTGTCAAGGCCCAGGCACTGACATCAGCAGCCAGACTCATGAACCAGTCACAGGTGGGGAAAGAGCAGGAAGCTCTTTCTCCTCCTGCCACAAGTTTGAGTGTCCCACAGAAGTGACAGTGGTACAAACCGCGGCAGCTCATTCTCGGTGGTGGAGGCAACGGAGGTGGCAACAGGTACTGGGTCAGCTGTGCCATGTTCTTGGAGTCACTGTTCCAGGAAGCCTACCCTCGGATCTGGTTCCATAGCCCTCCCGCAGATCCTGCGAACTACCCAATTTTATTTTGCTTACTCCCTTTTCTGATGAATTGACCTGAGTTAGCTTCTGTTGAGTCCAATTAAGAATCCTTTTTGAAACACTATCAACAACGGCACATACCCCCGTTCTCTGATCGACTTTTGCTCTACAGTACGTACCAGCATCTGACCTCTCAATGAATTGTCTGACTCTCACACTGGAGTGGAATCTCCATGAGGTCAAGGTCATTTATTTTGTTCACTGCTAGAAGCTGAAAACCATGCCTGGTATATACTGCACTTAATACAGTTTGTTGAAAGAATATAACATCTAACCCTTGTTAACTCATTTAACTCTGACAACTACCCAGGGCTGTTCATTCACAGTCCTATGCCTGTGATTCCAGCTCTGCAGTGCAGCGCTCTCCAGCTCTATGCCCGATGATTCTGGGCAGAGCAAATTCCTGGGCACCAGCGGAGTCGCTAGTGGGACCTTCCCCAGGGATGCAGACATGCCCCCTTGTGTCATTCCTCTAGGACACGGACTCTCCAGCTATCCTCTGGCCCAATTACTATCAGCTTTGGGTCAAAGCAAATGGCCATTCCTCTCTTTTATTCTCAGATTTTCATAGTGGATATTACAAAATCATAGTGGATATTGAAAATCATTCAGAGGCCACACTTAAATGTCTGCGGAAGCACTTAGTTGAATATAAAAGGTGTCCCCAGACCATCTCAGCCACAGCAAGATTAATTTCCCACTGAAATCACAGAAGAGATAGAGAATCAGCTTGCTACCATGGTATGCTGAGGTGAAGACACTCCTCTTCTCAGATAACTCATTCGTCAAAGATCTGAAAATGCCTTCCTCACACAAATCTAACTCACTCACACCCACTGAGGAACGGATGCTCTTTTCTAGGTCACAAGTGTCACGACCTGCCCTACATTTACCTTACTTCTCACAGCCGTCAGCTCACCCATGACTAGCTACCTCCTGGTTCATTCCCTCAAATGCCCGTTTTACCTCTTGCCGTGGAAACGATGCACTGCAAGGTTACTAACCCGTTTATGACTGACTCTCCTGCATCTTTCCCCATTCGAATCCACCACAGCTTATATACAAGCCTTGAATAGACATGACTCTAGAATATGTATTTACTGTACGATCACTGATGTGGCTCTGTGTTTAAAATGTAGAACCACGTGAAACCAGACTTTCCAGAAAGCAGTATGTTTTCTACTATGTTCTATCAGCCTATTCTTTTTTTTTTCTTAAAGATTTTATTTATTTATTTGAGAGAGAGAGAGAGAGAGCACGTGTGCCCACGTGCATGCACGAGCACAAGCAGAGGGAGGAGCAGAGGAGGAGGGAGGGGGCAGGGAGAGAATGTCAAGCAGAATTCATACTGAGTGCAGAGCCCATCACAGGGCTTGATCTCATGACCCCGAGACCATGAGCTGAGCCGAAACCAAGAGTCGGATCCCTAACCCATGGTGCCACCTAGGCACCCCCTATCGGCCTATTCTTGGGCTCATTGTCGTCTTATAGCTTTCTAAAAAGTTTTGATATCTGGTCAGACAAGTTTGCACATTTTATTCTTCATTACTCTTTCATTTACTCTTAGTCTTTAATCTTTCATGTAATTTGTAGGATCCGCTCTTTAACTTCAGGAAAATTCCGTGATAATCTTCTCACTCATTAGCACAGCACCTCTTCCTTTATTCAGACCCTCCTTTACATATCCTTACGTAATGCTTTGTCCTCTTATCCATATGTGTCTTACAAATATTTTGTTAGGTTTATTCCAAAGTAATTTATAGCTTTGGTTTTAATAATTTATAGGGTTTAATAATATGAATATAATTTTAGATTTTGAAGGTATATAATCAGTATTATCTTTTTTTTTTCAAATATTCTTATATCTCGGGGTGCCTGGGTGGCTCATTCAGTTAAGCATCTACTTTCGGCTCAGGTCATGATCCCAGGGCCCTGGGATCAGGCCCCACATCAGGCTCCCTGCTGAGCAAGGAGCCTGCTTCTCCCTCTCCCTTTCCCCCTCCCCCATTTGTGTGCTCTCTTTCTCTGTGTTGAATAAAAAAATAAAATCTTTTTTAAAAAATTCTTGTATCTCTTTTTTTTCTTGTATTTCATTACCTTGGGCCCCCAGGACATTTTTGAATAGAAGCAATAATAGTCAACATTCTTGTTTTTCCTTACTTTAATAGAAATGCTTTCAAAGGCTCACTATTAAATCGAATTGTGTTTTCTGTAGATTTTTATAGATTTTTTTTAGGTTAAGGAAGTTCCCTTCTATTCCCACTTTTCTAAGATTTTTTTCCTCCCATAAATTAATCTTGACATATCCACTGGGATGGTTATATGATTTTACTCTGTAAATCTATTAATATATATTTCATGGATTGATTTTTTGATAGGAAACTATTCTTGTATCCCTAGAATAAATTCTACTTGATTATGATGTATTTTATTGTGTATGTTGCTGAATTTGATTTTGCTAGTATTTAATTTAATGAGATTAATGCATAGTTTACCCCATTTTATTTTAAATGTTTTGCTACCTTCAAAAAATAACTTAGGTGGCTTCTCCTTTTCCTCTATATAAGGATTATCTGACATTTGAAATTTTAATAAAACAGCTACAAAACTCTTGGCATGCTATTTTTGAGAAAATTTGAGAAAATGGAAATTTCTGAATATTGATTTAATAGTGTGTTTTTATGTGTTGACATAAGTTATTTATAGTATTGACTCTGCATTTTATAAGTACCATCGTATTGGTACTTATGTTTTCCTTTTCATCCATAATATTGTTTCTCCTTTTTTTTTCTTGATCAGTCTTGCTTGGTTTATCTATTTTATACACTCCTTCCAACAACAGGTTTTTGGTTTTGTTAATTATCTCTGACTGTATTTTTTGGTTCCTATTTTGGTGACTTTTTCCTCTTCTCTTTCCTTTTTTTCTGCTTCCTTTGAATTCATTTTGTTGTTTGAGTTGGATGCCTCGCTCTTTAATGTTCAGCCTTCATTTCTCTCTACGATGACATTTAAGGCATAAATCTACCCCTAAGAACCACTTAAGCTGCATCTCTCATTTTTAAAATTATTATCATTCCATTCTGAGTATTCTTCTTCTTTTCATCATTATTTCTTCTTTAACCCATGAATCATTCCAAAGTAATTATTTTTGGAAACCATAGACTAATAATGTATGCCACAGAAATAAACAATAACAGTGTGACCCAATTATATGGTTTCTATATAATATGTAATAAAATGTATAGTAGTCAATATAATATAAACAATGACAAATAATATAAAAGTTTTTTAAAGACACACACCTTAAAAGTTTTTAGTCCTCTTCTATAATTCCTCCAAAGTCACACAAATGCAGAAAGAGGAGAAGAAAGAGGGAAAAGAAAAACAGGGGACAGAACAATCTGAAAGAGGCTCCAACTATGCCAAGCCCCTGATTTCATGCACTTGCTTCCTGGTGCTTAGTTGAGCTATGGGAGGAAGAGGGGGAGGCACCCAGGCAGCACCTGTCTGTGAGCTTGAGAAGCCCTATGTCTCTGCAGTATATAAGCTAATTAGCAACCTCCGATTTTCCCTGTGACCTGTGTCACTCCTTGTCAGGTGAATGGGCCTGTGGTTCCCTTCCACGAAGTTTTGCCTTCTTAGAGTCTTAAGGTGCTAGTGGTGGAATGGCAGCAATACGGGGACTTCATTGGGGTCTGTTTCCTCCTCAACACAGTCCATGCTGGGAATCACAGAATCCCTTAGTTGATTCTTAAGAGGTTCCTAAGAGGTCAATTGCTTGATGGGAAAGTGATTACCAGAACAGCATATTTCAGACACCTTATTTAGATACATTCTGTGCTTCGGGGGTGTAGAAGAACAGTCAGAAAACCAGGTCATGTTTTTCAACTGGGTCATGTTTCTCCTCTTCCCGCACTTGGCCTTTTTCTTTACTCTTAGAATATGATTTTCCACATCTCTTGATTTCTACTCTTGAACGCTATTTGCAGTTACCATATGCTACTTGTCAGCAAGCAGTAATTTGGAGCTACTCTGCTCACAAATTTTGGAAAGTAGAGACTCTGAAAGACATCGCTAGCATGACCCCCTCCCCACATGCTTGGGACTTTCTGCTTTCCTCAGTGTCAGTGAGCTGTGTGGTCCTCTCCAAAAGACATTGCCATTCCCTGTGTGGTAAATAGGAAGGAAATGAAGGCAATTAGAGCTCTTCGGATGTAAATTTAAGTGTTGGCTGAAAGGTTTTTTTCTTTGCAGATCCTGCTTTTGTCAACACAGCTCTGGCGGGAGGGAACCTGGGAAGCTCCCACAGCTCCATGACAACTGGACAGGCCAGCCATGGCGACCATCTCCGTGTGCACATTGCAGTCATTCATAGACACGCATTTGCACGCTGTAGCAACAAACACTCACTGTGGCTCTCACCAACAGGAGATCATTAGCAACCCGGGGGTAGAAGATGGGATGAGGGGAGAACATGACCAACGGGTCGGCCTTTCCCTTGATGAACTCAGTCATTTATTGTTATTGGTTATATTAGGTGGAATTATTGTCCTAGTTGCTGTATGTTGTGCCAGACGCAAGCACTGCCCACACACCTGATGCGTGGTGATTTCTACTGCTGCTTAGCCAATGAACAAGTTATTTTCTCAGTGTACAGAATCTGCATGTAAAGGATACAAGAGTAGTGCAAATCCCAGACAGAGACCCAGAGTTCCATAGGATATTGTTTTTTAATGTTCTCCCTGTTTTGAAATTTAAAAGAAAATCTTTCCCAGTTATAAAGTAAAAACACAATACAAAGGAACAAGTTTTCTTATGTATCAAGCAACCGAAGCCAAAATCATTCAACCACAGTTCCACTCTGCTTACTCACATTTGCATGGGATATGTTTCTCTCCCACAGGGTAGCAGGTCTCACAATGGGAATGTAGCAAAAGGATTTCTGAAAGATTTGAAACAAGGCACTTAGTATCATGTCAGTAATTCCCACAAAGATATTTCCATGCCTGAGATGATTTTTAGGTAGACCAGAGTTAATTCATTTGAACAATGGCTGTTCATTCATTGAGTACTTGACATCATCCAGAACACTGTGCTAGGTGCTAAGGGAACAACAGTGAGGCCAGACAGACACAATTCAAACCTCAATAAAATACAATCAGGATTTCTTTTCATACTTCTGCTTTTCAATTTGATACTTTTTATTTGTTTAGTTAGTTGCAATCTTCAGGGTCCTTGACCTTTTATTGTTTAATATTTGCTAAAATTGTGCCTCGGCCTTTTATTGACCTGCAGAGCCTGCTGTGGCGAAGACAATATCCTCACAGTTCTATGACCAGGATACAAGCGTATGTCCAGACACCAGAAAGACAATTAGTCTGCCACATCGTTTCCCTGAGGAGATTAGAGTCTAAGGCAGAAATAGTATCCAGAGAATCACACTAATCAGGGCGAAATTTCAGGGGCACTGAATGTTATGAGGGAGAGACATGTGGAGGACAGACATATGTGCAGCCAAGGAGCACAGGTGTTGCCGACTCAGCTGATGGAAGCAGAACCCCAAAAAGAGACAAAACTGGAAGAGACAGGGATGTCTCTGAGATCAAAGTATCAAAACTAAAGGAATGTGACAAGAAAAGTAGAAGAAGTGTCCAGATGGAAGAATAAAGAAAGAAGATCGAGAGAAGAGTAGGGAGCATAACAAGATTTCAGAGCGCGGACACTGAACGGTACTGTAAGTATCACACACTTGTACTGCCTGACAGGTGTAGTGGGGGCCTTGGGTCACACTTACTTGTCTTCCCATGACACAAGGAAATGTATCTTTTACACAGTAGCCCTGACATCACCTCCATGCCAGGCACACGGTAAGCATCCAATCAATAGCTTCAAAGAAAGCAAGTGGACTCTCCCATGATCCCAAAAAGGAGTCACAGAGCATAAGAACCGGAAGGAATACCATACCACCAACATTCTCATTGGATAGATGGGGAAACTGCTCAGTCCACACCAGCATGTAGTGACTGGCCAGCAACCAAATTTCTGCATCTGGGTTCTGTGTTTAAGCCCATACATAATCTTCTGTTCTGTTGTCAGCACACAAATGGCCTTCAAAACACAGCTGTCGAGTTTGATTACGAAAATAACTCCACATCTGTGGGAAAGGAAAGGGGTCTCACTTATAAAACAATAATCACCAGGTGGAGTGTAAGGCCCATCTCTATGATGTGTACCTCAGTTCTCCTCCTCAATGGACTTCCTGCCATGCACTCCAACCATGTATCTTCACATATCTGGTTGTCTTCTGAGTAGATAATTCTTGTCTAGGACAATCAGCACCAAGCACTGAGTGCCGTCCCAAGCCATACTGCTGTGACACATTTCTTATTTCAATGCGGATTTCTTAGTGCCACTGCCTGAGTTATGCAGGTTGTGGATAGCACATTTCACATCATTCAGAGTACAAAGCAAACAATACCTCCAAAGATTGTTCAGTGCACCACTTGAACACCTGTACAGGACAATCCTGAGATTTTTGCTGTCTGAACAATAAGGCTTCATGATAGCCAATGGTTCAAGGAAATCATATGCATTCTGACTGTCCCATTTTATAGGAGATTCTTTGTAAAGGGTAAAGGCACCAGTAAACAGAAAGAAGAATCAGGGAGTGGGGTTATCTGATTTCTTAGAAAAGCTTTATCTTGAACTTTTAAGCAAGCCTCTAATGCAGGTAGAATTTCCTTGTAAACAAAAAAACTATTGTAATCAACAAGCAAAAAAAAATGTCTTGAAAGAATAAAGGAGCTGGGGTATTCATTGCCAGTCATTAACCTGATTTTCTAATGAATATGGCATTAGGCATTCATTAACAATCATTTGTGTTTATGTTGAACAGTGGATGTATAATGAAGGTTGGTAAATGAAAGCAAAATTAAACCAGGGAATTTTGGACACTTATAAAGCAATTAACTTGTTTGGCTGTAATTACACATTGAAAGCTAAATCAAGTGCATTTAGAAAGCCACAAGAGTCGCCACATAAACCAGAGGTGCTTTGCTCTAAAATAATAGAAAAACCTCTCTTTCTTTCAAAATGAAAGAGAAAGGCAAAAGTATGGTGTAAATGACAAACGAGGCCCAGGTCTAATGAAAAGAAATACGGTTACAGCCCATATGTTAGGGAAGAGGCCAGTTATTGAAAAATAGGACAGCTCAGCTAATTAAAAAAAGAGAGAGAAAGAAAGAAAGAAAATCCTTTTGTGACAACAATGATGTGAAAACAGGTGGTATATGCTGGAGAGTTCAAGTTTTCTATTTGTGCACACAGGCATGCACATACATGTGCGCACGCACACACACACACACACACACACAGCCTACATACTTGAACTACGTCTTAGATGTGTGAAGAGTAAAATCTGAATCCACAATCCAATTTTTGGACAGCACGCATCGCAGGAGTCACCAGGGTTCTGTCACTGACGGTTTTGCAACTTGGTTCCCCCTAGTATTTGACTAAAGTCCTTTACTCAATTTGACACCTGGCATTAAAGGCCAGTCACATCCAGGGGAAAGAGGAGCAGAATGAGGTGTGATGAGCGAACCCCCCGGGGGAAGACTCAGTACTGAACTATGAGGAAGCAAAGGAAGCAAACTCGACATTCCATGCGGCCACAACACTCAGAACCACAAACTTTGCTCCAAAAATACATTCAAGATCCAAGAAAGCTGTCAAGATGAATTTTGTCAGAGTTTTCCAGCCTACCAGAGTCAGCCAAGACACACTACAGAGGTGCTGTTTGGTTTGGTTTTTTGCTTATTTTTTTTTTCCTTTCCTCAGCCAGAGGAACTAGTCTTCAGATGAGCCCAGAGGTCTGAGCCAAAGGACAGAATTTTCCAAACTGGAGGTTGAGCATCTTCCTCCGAAAAATCGGAAGATTCGTGAGCCCTTCCCATATGACAAATACCTTCGCAAACAGGGTCTGTGGGTGCTTGAGGGTTGGTAACCAAAAGAAAGGTTCCCAGGGGGATCTATAAAGGGCAGCTGGCTTTGTGGAAACATTTGCGAGGTGCTCGGGTATCAACTATGCTAAAAGCAAATACTTGCATTGCCTTGGATTCGGAACAGAAAACGGAAACCAGGAGAGAGCTCTGAAATCCTCACTCAGGTCATTTAACTGCTATCAAAAAAAAATGTGTTCGCCATGATGGGGTGTGTGCATTTCTTTACAGAAATATGGTCCTTCTTTAAAAAGATCAACACTATTATTTCCAAGCAGAGAATCAAGACCTTAAGCTGAAAAACTCATTTCTCACTTACTTGAAACCATTTTAAATATTTAGATAGTCTGCCTTGTTCTAATCTAATATGGAGTGTTTTATTTGAGGTTTTCTTGGTCACAAAATTACTTCCTGGTTTTGACCAAGACTTCATCGCCATATCAGGGAGTCTGCTTGAGATTCCCGCTCTCCCTCTCTCTCTACCCCTCCCCCCGCTTGCATACTCTCTCATTCGCGCTATCTCTCTCAAATAAATAAACAAATATTTAAAAATATATATCAGGAGACACTTCTCGGAAAAGATACTGAATCTCGAAGCTTGAGCGAAAAAAATTTCTAGTTCAAGAAGAGGAACTAAGAGTATTGTTAGCAGGTGATCAGCATGGGGAAACGTCTAGATTGTGAGAACATTCCAACTGCGGGCAAGATAGAAGGTGTATCCCTGCAAGAGCTCCCCTAATCCTCCACCAGAGGACTATTGAGAGGCGACTATTCTTATCACTATTTTGTAGGTGAGAAATCTGAAGCCCAGAGAATTTCTGACAGGCGGTATCCCTAAGTAAGTGGTGGCACGGAGAGGCCAGCATGAGTCTGCCTGGTTCTGCACCCTCTGCTCTCTGCCTGTGTTCTGACGTCTCCCCTAAGTATTTCAGCACCTGGGCTGTGGAATGTAAGGCAGGACTGATCTTTTTTTTTTTTTTTAAAGATTTTATTTATTTATTCGACAGAGACAGCCAGCGAGAGAGGGAACACAAGCAGGGGGAGTGGGAGAGGAAGAAGCAGGCTCATAGCGGAGGAGCCCGATGTGGGACCCGATCCCAGAACGCCAGGATCACGCCCTGAGCCGAAGGCAGACGCTTAACCGCTGTGCCACCCAGGCACCCCAGGACTGATCTGATAAGGAAGCAACACCATATTTTCCATGAGGATCCCAGCCCTGATTTTTCCTTCCCTCAACTGGTATTTTGCTCAAAAAACAGAAAAATAACCCATCCCAATCCCATGGTGATTTAAGATTTTAACAGTCTGGGGCAGACTCCAGTTTACAAAGAATTTTGTACCCATAAAAAAACTAACGATTTCACTCTTGATTACATGCTTATTTATTGTCTTATTAAAGATCTAGATTTCGAAGAATAAGATCAAGATCGGGCCAAGGGAATTGTTGACAGAGCCACAGCTAGCGCTATGGAACCTTCGGGCAAAGTACAAAAATCAAAATGTTGCCCCCTCTAGACTGATACGTCCCCATGACAGGGTTTGGTGGGGGCTCCAATGCACCTGGATTTCAGCCTCGACGTATCCCCTTGGCCTAGAAGCCTTGCGTAGGAAAAATTCTTCCAACCTCACATGGTGGCCCCAAAGTTGGAGACTTCAGCTGGGGGACATAGTATGTGGCACATGGGTGATCCTGGAGACTAAGCTCCAGAGAGAGAGTGAGATGGAAAGAAAAGCTGTGGGAGTAGCACACAATACTTTTAGGAGTTCAACCATGAGTATTAAACAAGAGATGAGACAGAGGCCAGACAGGTCAGCGGGGTCAAGTGTTGACTTCCCCCCACCCTCTAAATAATTACAGAGACCTGAACTCAGAAACAGAGGAAGGGGGTGTGGTCTAGGAAGTCGGCTTAATGCACACAATAGTCAACTTTAAATTCAAAAGCATCAATTCCTCATTCTAATCCTCTCTTCAAGGAAAACAAAATCATGCGGGATTAAAAGATTCTTTGAATCTAAGACACAAACCTGATTCCTCTCAAAATAAGCACTAAGACTCAAACTTGAATAAAATAACTCACTCTTTCTGTAGGTCTTGATTATAAAATTGATTCCTCAATTCCTCTGATTTCAGAAGCCTAAAAATAACAAATAATTACCAAACAGTTATCAAAATGGATTCTCCCATTATCAAAATGGGAATATGGATTTTCAACCCACGTATATATGTGCTTATTGCTTCTTATTAAAGTGTAACTTGTAGATGACCTTCTTATCAACAATGAATATGCATGACAAATTGTTCACAACCAAAAACTGTACATTCTTTCTGTCGGCACCTCTTGTAATAGTTTCCTAACAGAAAGTACTAGCAATACATCTGAGGCTGGCTGTTCTTCTCTTCCTCTGGTAGCCAGAGAATCAAAGAGACAGACCAGTTATATGTTTTGTGGCCAAATATTAGCAACTTCATCATAAATCTAAGATCATCATTTTTAGTTGAGTATAAATAAATGTAGTGAAGTCTTAAAAACATTAACCTTCACTATAATTGTCAGGAATAAGAAGAGTTAGAGTTCCAGCCAGTCCTATGCTTTATCTTTTATTGTGGGTCTCATTTCAGAAGACTCATTCAATTTTTAGGAACCCGCCAGTCTAGTCAAAAGAAATCACAAATCCTTAACTAACATATGCTAACTTTTCTTTGAGGAACAAAAGAAGCATCTTTGTTTGTTCCTCACCAGCAAACACCAAGCCATTTAAAAAGGAGTCTTTTCAGTGGCAATGTTAGCAGGGAAATTCAATTGTATTTAATTAAGTTCTTCCCCCAAAAACTGCACACAGAAGCACCAAAGAGGTTATCAGAGGTCAGATGCCTGTCCTGACTTTCTGACCCTCCCAAAATGCAAAATAAAAGATAGTGGTGTCCCTGCTGGTAAGATGGGCTCCCACATTTGTGTCTCTCTCTTTCTGCTTTAATTTAATAGCAATCAGCACAATATGGCTGCTTTTTTCTGAACAATAGGACAGGCAGAAGTTAGATTTACAGCGCTGCAAGGGGAAGGTGGGAGACAAGAGAGGCTCACTATGGCTTTTAAGGTTCAATAAGAACATCACTGTGTTCCCCATAAAAAAAAAACTTGAAAATCTACTTAACATGCATTGTTGTCAAAAATGGACAGATGTGCACTTCTGATATGTCATGTCCTAGAATTATGTTAAATTGCCAACTTTCTTATAGATCCTATTTAAAAGTGATATTTAGATGAATAAGATTTCTTCCCTATCAAGAAGAAAATGATATCTGGTCATGCATTTAGGAGCTCCTTGACTTTAAAAGAGTAAAAGCATTTACATAGCAATCCTTATTTTCCAAATTTCACCATTTTCACAGGTCTGCTAACAACCTTTCAATGAGCGAACACACTCATGTGGTCAGAAGTACTAACTGTGTTTCACGAAACCAGACAAAAGCTAATTAACCTAAATTTTATTTAGAGTCTTGCATGTGTAATTGCAAATGAGCCCCAGACATGGAACTTACTTCCTGAGATGTTTCATGTTTAGGAAATTGCATTTTTCAGTGACACTGTTAGGAGAATCTTAGAATCTGGGGCCCTTCTGAAGTCATCCTCAAGACCATTTAATCCAACATCCTAGCTGATGTTTGAATCCCCCCCAGTAACACTCCCACCCTCTCTCGTCCAATTCGTAGTTGGACGATTCCACAAAGACTTTGAACTCACTGCTTCCTGCAGCCAGTGTTTGCAGGGAAACAACTCTTTCATAAGCACAGAGTGAAAACCTAGAGTAAAAGGAGCCTTAATTTTGAGATCGAGGGCCCCAAATTTTAATCCTGGTTCTGCAGCCAGTTTGGGATTTGGAGTAACTCATTTAATCTCTCTGTGCTTGTGTAAATAAAAGGTAAAAATATTTGCGTGCCCATCTCTGAGACCCTTGTGTTCAAATGTGTGTGCTGTAAATTGTTTCTTATAGAGCTGTTCGATCAGGATGGCGAATCCCCTCCAACTTGAACATCAACTCAGATCAACTGGCATTAGCTACCTGGACTGTTATCAGGACATTGAGCTTTTCCAGGTTTCTTGGGAAAGAGCATCGAGACTGATTGCCATGATTCTCATGGGCACAACCAATCTCAGGATGGATGAGGACCATATGCCCCTATTTACCACCTTAGCTCTAGGGAATGCCTAGAAAAGAGCTATGAGAAGGACATTTGGGGCTGTTAACTTTGTCTAGCAAGAATAGCTGGGAGACTGGTACAGGTGAAAATTATTTCCAGAGAGGTTCTCGTTTTAGAGATTAGATCAACCTTTGATTGGCAAATCTGGTTAAAAGTAGGAGACTCTCTAAGCTCACATCCATTCACTGTCTTGAAAGTTAAGCAGTAGGTTACGGAGAGAGAGGGACCAGCATTACTGAGCACATCTCAACAGCCCTACAGGGTAGGTATTATGGTCTCTCTTCAGATGAAAACACTGACTGAGCGATTAGCTGTCAGTCCCAAGGATACTCAGCTACTAAATAAGGGGGATTTGCACTAAGATCTGTCCTCAAAATACCTCTAAATATACCCTCAGGAGCTTTCACTGTTGTCTTAATTCCCTTCAAGATGGAAAGGACAGCAAAAGACTGTGCTGTGTTGTTCCCAACCCCTCTCGTCCGTTCTGCTGCATCGTGTAACTGCAGATTCATTCACCAGTCTCATCCACGATCTCGAGCTAACACGCAACTAATTAACTTGCTATGTACCTAAAGAACCATCCTTCTTTTACAGTAATAACACTATTCTAACAGGGATATATGTCTAACCCTATTAATCTTTCCTAATAAGCAAATATTTTAAAAGAAGTAATGTACAAGGAGGACTTACTGTCCATTTTATTACACAATTCTGTAACAATATATTCTTCACAGAACCCTCTATTCTTTCCTTCCATTGGGTATGTATCATCAGGTAGTATAAAATACAGTTATTATCCAAAAGTAAAATCACAGAAAGTAAATCTGTGATATGGACAATTAGAGACAGAGAGAGAAAGGGAGAGAGAGAAAGAGACATAAAGCTGATCATTTGAGGGGCACCTGGGTGGCTCAGCTGGTTAAGTATCGGACTCTTGATCGTGATCTCATGGTCATGAGGTCGAGCCCTGTGTCAGGCTCCATGCTCAGTGCGGAGTCTGCTTGTCCGTCTCCCTGCCCCCTTACCCCCTCCTCAAATAAATGAATAAATAAAATCCTTTAAAAAAAACCCAAAAACCTGATCACTTGAATTCCATCCACTACTCCCACTCATACAAACATAAGTCCTGAAGGAGCCCAATATAGTTTCCCCTGGAAACGGGCTGAGTGACCCGTGCAATGAGCCCTCACAGCTAACAAGGGTGCCCTGAGTTCATAGAGTACAATTAAGTCGACGACACATAAACACAGGAGCCACAACTGGACTGGTTACCAAGGCAGCAAACACCATCTGATACCCCCGCTTTGTAAAGCACATGTTCTGGAACTCTTTCTGCTCACTAACATTTTAACTAGGTCCAAATTTTTAACCTTTGAAAGAGCACCAGTGAAATGCCATATTTCAAAATCAAAATGAGAAATGCACTGAACACCAAGCCCTTTTCTATTAACAGCCTTTCAACTGAACACTAAGATAATTTTACCTCAACTGAACAGTAATAACCAAATAAATATCATGGTGATACAAACACACTGTGGTGTTTATCAGATAAACTGGAACAAAATTTGAGAGATACCAATCTCCCTTATCAAAGAGCAAACTTGGCTTCTCTTTTCACAGGAGAGGCTGAATCGTGTGTGAAGCGGGTAAAACATGGCCTCCGGAGCCTGACATGTTTCATTTGTCTCTTCCTTCCTTTGCTGGCTTTGTGACCTCAGTGACTAATAACAAAAGCAACCATTTATCAAACACCTACGCTGTGCCAGGCGTCCACATGCATTAGCTCTCTGAATCCCAAGTTAAAGTTGTATTTGAGAAAGAAACTTTTTTTTTTAACCATCTGAGGAAATGCCACCGGTCTTCCCCAAACAAGAGAACCAAATACACAGCGGCAGTGGAGACCTCTTAGTGTCAGACCACACGGGTCTGGAAAAGGTAATGGAATTGAGCGAAGGATCACTTCATGATTTCAACCCCAGCAGCCCAGTAGAACTGTGTATACTTGGTTTCAGCTGAGGGAGAACTGCATGGCCAGTCATGAGGGTGGCCTAGGGCGCCATGATGCTGATGGTGATAAAGATGGTCAGGAATGTGCCTACTCTGGTCAGTTAGGCAGCCTGGTGAGACTCTCCTGAGTGGGGTACAGGCTGCCCCCGGAGGCAGGGGACTTTATGGAAATCAAAAGAAACAATAAGAAAATGAATATTTAGAGGGGAGTAATTGCTTAAACCTGTCTGAAAACTCCTGGGCATCACAGACCCCTTTCTTGGGGATTCTGGTCCAATCTATGAAATTAATACATTTTCTAACAACGCATTCACATTGTCTCACGTGTCCCTCAAACCCCTCAACCCTGCTACTGGGAGGAAGCTACAGTCTGAGACACCAGAGCCGTGAGGTGGCCTGTTCTTAACGGCCTCCCGTTCTCCCGGCATGGCCTGGGGAACGTAGGGCCAGCCCAGAGGAAGCTCGGCCAAACTGTCTCTTGCCAGCATTTGCTAGACAACGAAGCAGGTCCTTCATCAGGAGAGCTCTCCTCTCTGGTAAGAGGTGATGTTGTGGGTTCTAATCCCAGGCCCCCTGAATACAAAGCTCACGCTTCTCCCACCATGCTCCCCTAACGCTGGCCCATGCATCAGTTAGCACAGGCTCTGGCACATAACAAGCACAGAGAAGATGTAGCTCTTTGCTTTTTTGTTTGTAAGACAGCTGCCGAATAATCTTCTGCAAAATATCATGACAGTCTGTGACTCATACTTTACAGTAACATATGCTTTCAGAGTTTAATTTGGTTTTGAACAGGATTAAATGTGCTGAAAATCAGACCACAAGATTTTCATAATAAGGGACAGAACACAATAGTCACCTTACATGAAGAGCAATTATTTAACATGAATTCACGAATTGCTTGATGGTGTTTTCTTGTGGAGACAGGCACAGCTGTTACACTGAGAAAGTGCCAAATTTTATTCATTTTTCCCCCCTGTTTCCAGGAAGAGAAAACCCCTCTGCCTTCTCTTTCAAGTGTCCTCATTCTCCAATGGGTCCTGATGATTTAGCAGCAATTCCTAAGGCACCTTTGTCTTCAGTTCAAAGTGTTTCTTCCTGGCCTTTTTTGCAATTGAGTGCATGTCCACGTGTGTCGTGGCGTATCACTTGGGCTGCTGGGTTTTGTTATAATTAAAATGTGTCTTATTCCATGAAGGCATGTGCATTTATATAAATACTACAGAAGTTGATAGAAAAGCAAAGTAGAAAAAGAGTTTTGACTTCCAGAATTTTTCAGTTGATCTGAGATGCTGGGCAAGCCCTCAAGATCTGAGAGATCATTCTATGAACCAAAAGGATTAGTGCATTTTAGGGGATGACATGCAGTCAGCCCTGGGCTGAGCTCGACGTACTAGGACAATTTTCTTGGGAGGCTGAAAATCCAGTGGCAGCCAGAGAACATTTGTGCAGTGAGGTTTGAGGTTGGTTATCTTCAACGTGGCTATGCAGAAATAATAAATTCATGGGGACAAGACATTTTCTTAATACAGAAGAAAGCATTAAAGTGGCCTGCTCCCAAAAAAGGAGCAACTTTCTTCATACATGTGCCATGTTTACTGCTGTATGCAGGGAGTTGAAACAGTTTGCTTCCGAGACAGCAAAGATATTTTTGCCCTGAAGAAACAACTTTAGAAACATTTTATCCCCTCTGTAAAAAGAATCTACTCTTCCATATTTTGCATGATTCTGATTTTGTTTTCTTTTATACTGGTAACCTTGAGAATTGATCCCAAATTCTTCGCCTCTGTTTTAGCTCTCCATACCCAGAGCACTGCGTGTCAAAGCTACCTCACTAATGAGTCAAATATTTGTTTTCACGGTAGTTACACAAAAGATATTACAACTGGTATGCGCAAGGACGAAAGACTGGTTTCTAAGGTTGATGTTATTTTACTAAGAGAAAGGGCCTCTCCTTCCCGCACTCTCCAGTTCATGCTTGGTAATTGTGTCTTCATCCTAAGCAAAAGCCACCTGAATATTCAGCTCAGAAACAGTTCTTTTGAATAAACAAAGCACCCTCCTCAATAATTAGGAGACAGTCAACATTAAACGTAAGCCAAAATGAACAACACAAACAACTTCTCTGTCTATCCCTGACATGTGACCAGCACCTGATGAGCTTGAATGGGAAAGTTCCCTGACTTAACTGTAGCCCAGTCCATGTGTGATAAGTGACCCAAATCAGACCAACCTAATTATCCTGAAGCACTGACTCTGCCTTTTACCTCTCTCTTATGCCCCTCTTCCAACCCATCTCCCCAGTCGACCGGATTGATCTTCCAAAAGACTAGTTAACCTTCACATCATTTTCCCTGGTGAAAAATCACCAGTTTCTCCACACTCTTTTGTTTGGCATGTAACGTTCTGTCTCTTTATCCAAACTGCCTTTCCAGCCAGAGCCACCGTTTTCCCCTGCACACCACCCTGGGCCCCCCCTTCCACACACCTCACTGTTCCCACCATGCTTCCCGTTTCCCAGTGCGTGGCAGCATTCATAGTCTGTCCTCTGCCTTGATACTCTTCTCTCCTTAGCTCTATCCAGACCCCCATTGTAGTGACCTAAGAGCCCATTAGTGACCTTCAAGTGCTTTGAGAGGATAGACTGTCTTGCTTGTTTTTAAATCCCTTCTGTAACTAAGAATGTCTCACTCTGGGTAGATGTTTACAAAAGATTTACTGGATGGATAAATGGACGGACGCAGAAGATGGACAGGAAGAAAGATGGTGAGATTGATGGGTAGGTGGGAGGATGAATGAATGAATAAGTAAGTGGATGAATGGATGAGTCAGCGTTAGACGAATGAGCTAATGAAGGGTATCTTATTACAGGAGATCCAAGTAAGAGAAACAACATCTAATAATGTCACTTGACACCAATTTCTGGAAAAGAACATCAGTTGAACTCTGATTCTAGTCTAACCCAACTTGTTGTCAAAGACATTTTTAAAAGATAACTTTGCTACTCTGCAGCCTAGAGCTATTTGGAATAGCCATTCATTTCTAGGTTAGCATGGGAGTGGTATTTAAATTAATCTCAACCCAGATCTATTTCTAAAGTACTACCTAGCCAAATCCTCCTTTCACTGACTCAGAAAATATTTTGTTTTCTCAACACAACAATCTTCCATCTGAAAAATTCAGGTTTCTAGAACTATCAACACGGGTCTTTGAGATTCCAAAACAATGATGATAGAAGTCTGATATCAGTAGACATGTGCTCTTTTTAGATAGGGGTTTGCAGCCTTCACTGAAAGCCTACAGACTCGTAGACAACACACAATGCTACCAAGATCATTTGATCTGCACCAAGCTGCAGATTGCAAGCAGCTACTTGGATACAGCAGGAGGACCTGGCATAAACCAGTGTATTTACTGCAGTCAAAACTAATGATTTATAGCCAACTGCCAAGCGGGTTGCAGGAACACTTTTTTTTTTCAGGAACACTTTTGAAAACTGTTTTAAGAAGCTTGTTTTCTTTCTTTCTTTCTTCTTTCTTTCTTTCTTTCTTTCTTTCTTTTTTTTTTTTTTTTGAGATTTTATTTACTTATTTAAAAGAGAGAGGGAGTGGGGCGCCTGGGTGGCACAGCGGTTAAGCGTCTGCCTTCGGCTCAGGGTGTGATCCCGGTGTTATGGGATCGAGCCCCACATCAGGCTCTTCCAATATGAGCCTGCTTCTTCCTCTCCCACTCCCCCTGTTTGTGTTCCCTCTCTCGCTGGCTGTCTCTATCTCTGTCGAATAAATTAATAAAATCTTAAAAAAAAAAGAGAGAGAGAGAGAGAGGGAGCACAAGCAGGGGGAGCAGCAGGCAGAGGGAGAGGGAGAAGCAGGCTCCCAGCTGAGCAGAGAGCCCAATGCGGGGCTCGATCCCAGGACTCCGGGATCATGACCTGAGCTGAAGGCAGATGCTTAACAGACTGAGCCACCCTAGGTGCCCCAAGAAGTTAATTTTCTGTATGCCACATTTCATTAAGTTCTTTGTTGGTTTCTTGGTTTTGGGTTTTGGGGGTTTTTTGGTAGCCATGTATATAAGCCACAAACAGCTTATTTATGTTGTCTCTACTGTTGACAAAAGCCCAGCCTTCTCTACACATGTGCTTCTGGTTTTCTGAACTCGTCAGTAAAAGAGAAAATCAAATAGATGTGTCCCACACAGCCGCACTAGAGGAGAGTCATTTACCTGGTCCTGGGAAATCACGGAAGACTTCCTAAAGGAAGCACCATCCAAACCTAGCCCAGACTGGAGGATGAGTGGGAAGGCAGCATATGCAGTGATAGAAAGACAGCACATGCAGAGAACCACACATAGTTCAGAGAAATGGCAGAGGAGAGAAGAAAGGGAGTTTAGTGGCAGAAAAAAAGCTAGAGAGGAAGCAGGGCTTAGCATGGCAAAGGACATTATAAATTTGTGAATTTATCTTGGAGGCAATGGGAGGGCAGTAGAAGTTTGTAAGCCAAGGTGTGACTTCAAAGCAAAGATACATTTTAGAAAGATCACCTTGGCCCCAAATGGGGAGGTTTTATGGGATGAAATAGACTAGAGGCAGAGTAAGGACATAGGAGACCATGCCATTGATGATTGAAAGGATCCCAGTAACTCCAGCTCTTGGCACGGCCACTGCCTGGAGTTTCGCAGGCTGGGCTCCCAAGTTCTCCAGCTCTGCTTGGCACCCACGCCAGTCCTCCAGATGTGTTTGAGTCCACTCCTTTAACTGAACTTGGCTTCTACGGCCTGACCTTGGCACTTTCAGAGAAACTTAGCTGAGAGTCACCCTTTGGCAGTTGCATTCCTGGCCTCCTCTGGGGATACAGTGCCATAGCTCTGCCTCCTAGAGCCCAAACCTGGTATCAAATCCCTCCAGTGCTGCCTGAGCAGGGATTTTGACACTAGGGAGCCTACACAAAGTGTTTTCTGGCACAAAACTGAACCTGTGGGGAGTTCCCTGCAACAGAAATTTCCAGTTATTATTAGCTGTACAAAAGTATACAAAGATATATATTGCATCCAAAATAGCATTTTTAAAAGCCAAAGGAAATGTGAGAAAGGGAAGAAGGTGCACTGCCCTTCCTATACACCCATTTTACATGGTCATTATTGCTATAATCTTAAACATGGAAATCCAGAGATGAATAGAAAATGAGAACAAGAGAGAAGGGAGGGAAAGACTGTAGAGAGAAGAAAAGAGGCCACAAGAAGAGGCAGACCAAATCAATGTGAACTTGAAAATACTTTAGAAGACAAAATGTACTGATATCAATATAGCAATCAGAAATAGCAAAAGAAGTAAATACAACTTAATGAAACAAATATTCCGGTCCATTTGAACAGTTTCAGTGTTGTTCCGAAACAACTGTTCCAGGTTATACTACGGGGCTATGATTCCCTCACAGTACTATCTGAGTGATCACAAGTGTTTCTGCAAAAGGTACAGATAAATTGCTGAAATTGTCAAGATAACAGCTTTCCAGAAGGAATGACTAGTCACAAAAAGCTTCAGTCCTTATTCTCGGGTCTTACACACCTGGTACATTCATTTTCCAAAAAAGGAAATACGAGATGGTCAGAAATGATGCCATTTGTATCTGAAATATATTCACTGGAACCAGAGGGATAAGTGTATGTATAATGAAGTATTGAATTTGATTGGATTCGGTATTGAATTATTAAATCAGTTCTTAAAGAAAAAAAGAGGTGTCGCTCTGAGGGTGGAGAATGGAATAAATCTGGGGGAAAAAGCTCTGTTTTTGAAGGATCCCTTGTTCTATTCAAATCTCTTTAAATTGATGGGAATGAATTTGAGGCCTGTGAAGGTCATGACTGAAAAAAGAATCCCAAATTGATTTAAAGGGGCTCATCAAGGAGAGATTTGCAATACTTTCACGAAACAGCCTTCTGAAATGGAAGAGAATTGGCCAACAATTCCATTTTCCTGAGCGTCCCGTTAATAGAACAGCCAATTATTGTTCGGCAAAAGCAATATCCCAATTCATTCTTTTTCACAAGGTAACGACTCTGGTCTGAGCTGAGACTATGAAATGGTGGACCGGACACACGCCGCAGAGGAAAAGCGTGGGGTAGGATTTGGGGCTTTTTACTGGCTGCAGTTCATTTCATTAGAGGTTCTGAGTCTCCCGCTGGGCTCTTATTTCTAAGCCTTTTGTGTGGGATTTTCCTTTTAAAATGATACCTCAATGCAAACGTCCACATCAGTGTAAGAAAACACTTAGCACACGCCTAAGAAACCTGTAGAATGGTCATAGAAAGCGCAGAAACATTTTAAAGCAAAAATAGAGGGAATAAAATGGAATATTTTGGGCTGCCCTAGCAGGTGGGTATTTGGTGGTTGAAAACCGGCTCTCACACAAGCAGGACTGTAACTGTAACAATAGAAAACACACTTGTGTTCTAATCATCCCAACAAAACTAAATTGCAGACCTGGGAACATTAAAAAAAAAGAAAGAAAGAGAGAGAGGGAGAGAGAAAGAAAGAACTGGAGAAAAGAAAGAAAGAAAGAGAAAGAAAGAAAGAAAGAAAGAAAGAAAGAAAGAAAGAAAGAAAGAAAGAAAGAAAAAGAAAAGAAAGAAGAAAAAAAAACACAACACCCTTCAAAAGAAAAATAAAACAATGCTCCCAAAATCGGCCCGATTATGTGGGTCACTGCATACTGTGTATTTCCCCTGTAGCATTTTATCGTGGTTACTGTTGCCAGGGGACACTTGATGCTCTCATTATATATGTTTGTCTTTCACATCAGAGCCAGTCTTTTCCCTTGGATGCTCCCAGAACTGTAACAGAAATAAAAATAAGGAATGGACCCCATTATTACACAAATACCTACAAAGCAGAGGGAGTGACCCCCGTGGGTCAACGTGTTGTCCCTGGAAGCATTGATGCCCTTGCCCCAGGGGCCCCCAGCCTTTTGTCACAGGGTCAAAGCCAGGACCTCGGCTGAGTATCCTCTGTGAAGAATTAACAAGTGTGACAATTTGTGGGCCCTCCCCCCTCGGCCCCTGGTCCGGCCTGCCTGAATGCTGTAAATAGAGACATCTGGATAGGGCCCTTTCACTGCAGTAATTGAAAATGAACACGGATCAAGTTCTGGCCTGTTGTATTCATAAATCTTGAGGCTTAATTACATTAAAGGGAAATCTAGAGCCCAGCACTATGGAAACTGCAGATTCTATCAGGCGCTTGAATCATGAATCTTTAAGATAAGTGGGTTTCTCTCCCCACCCCACTCCCCAAGTCCTTAGTAGGGTTGAATGAGAAAGTTCCAAACCAAACCTTCCGTTTTAACGTACCGGGAAACTTCTGGGAAGATTTTGTGCCCCTCTATTTGTACATGTGAGTCCCCTGCATGTTCACTGGCTGACATGCGTGGCATTCCTCCGAGCAGATGAGCGTTTCGAGGCTTACAATTAGGTGCATTTCTATGAGCAATGATGACGGACTTGACAGATATTTAAAATATGTTTTTCCCCCAAGTGGAGCAGAAAGAGCATGCATCTAGTTAAAATTTAATGAGTTTCAAAAAAAAAAAAAAGAATTATGGCAAATGAATGTTCCAAAGGGAGTCAGAGCTCTAGGCATCCCCTTTAAAAGATAACAAGTTGAAAATTATTCCCAAGTGATTTGTAATTCTATTGAAATATATATATGAAATGACTTTTTATTTGCTTAATATAAAAATTCACTCAACTCTATCAACCAAAGATGGATTTTTCAAGAAGTACATGACACTGGTGGTTCGTGCAGTTCATACTTTTGTAATAATCGTGTGCATTGGATGACATTTGGCCACTTTGGCAAATGGACGGATAGAAAGTATTGGCACCTACCTGTTAGAAACACATCGACACCAGTCACCACGCAGAAGTGAAGCCCTTCGAGGACACACTCCACCTGCGACTGCTGCCTGCCCTGCAGACAATGCCTCTCCCAGTTTCTCATACACCATGGGCACGAAATAAATGGGGTGGGGACGAGCTGCTAAATGAATCTACGAACTAGATCTGTATCTCTGGGGTCAGCTGTAATAACGAAACCTGCTACTACTACCCCTGTGTCTCCACTTCTTGAGGAGAAGCATTGAATGACAAAAAAATCACTGAGTATAAAAGCATGCAAGGGACTGTGAGGGGTCTGGCATAATAGTTATCACTGATCTAGAATCTACTCTTTCAGACATTGTGCTAGGGTCTCCATACACAGGTTCTCAAATGCTCACAAAAATTCATCAAGTTACACATCATTATTTCCCCTTTCTTGATTGAAAAACTGTGACTCAGAGGAATTAGGAGCCCAAAACCGCACAGCTGGGAGAGATGAAGTCAAGAGGTAAACAGGATTATTTTGACTCTAGAGTCCATGCTATTTCCACCAAACGACACAAACATCTAACCTTTTATGGAGATCTACCATTTATAAATCATTTCCCTAAATATCTTGGGCAGCATAATATTGTGGTAAAACCATGGGCGCTGGGTTCAAATTCTGCATCTTGCACTTCGTTGTCATGGCAGCCCAGACAAACACACATCTTTTTCCTCCCAAGTTCCTCATCCTTAGAAGTGGGAATGGTAATGATAGTAATAAACGTCAAAGTTGAGGGTCATTTTGAAGGTGCAATGAGGTAATAACCTGACCCATAATAAGTGCTCAAGGAACAACAGCTGTGTTATCCTCTCCTTCACACAGCTTTCAGTGAGTGTTTTCTATCGTGATCTAACTCTCTAGAAACCTCTCACTATAAACTTACTAGAACCATGTGAGGAATTCAGGAGGTATCATAGAAGGTCCCTAAGGAGGCTCCCAGCTAGTGAGGGAGAAAAACATGTAAATTCTCAGCTTCACTCTACGGTGTGGGCTGAATTGTGCCCCCCCCCCCCAATTTATCTGTGGAAATGCTAATCTCCAGTACCTCTGAATGTGACTGTACTTGGAGAAAGGCCTTTAAAGAGGTCATTAAAATTAAATGAGGTCATATGGGTGGGGCCTGATGCAATCTGACCAGCGACCTTATAAGAAAGAGGGGATTAGGATGCAGGCAACATGCAGACCAGAGGAAAACCATGTGAAAACACAGCAAGGATGTAGCCATCTGCAAGCCAAGGAGAGAGGGCTCAGAAAAAACTTACCCTTGATCTTGGACTTCTAGCCTCCAGAGCTGTGAAAAAATACATTTCTGTGGTTTAAGTCACCTAGACTGTGGCATTTTCTTATGGCAGCCCCAGCAAATGAACAGACCATATAAAATAGATTAAAAACACTAATAGAGGAACAAAGAACCCCAAACCCAGAAGGACTCCCATAGAACTATATACTATCTTTATAATACTTCACACAATATGGTGAGTGTTTATTTCCTCATCTGTATTACCTAGACCGTAGGGTGGAGATATGTTTGCTCTGGTGTCCCCCACAACCAGTGCAGTTCCTGGCACCCAATAGATAACTCATTTAATAAATAAAATCATGAGCAATGTTTTATCCTTCCTTTCCTGTGTTTCACGGTAACCAAATAGTCAATGACAGAAAAGTTCTTCTTTCGAGAAACACTGTAGCTAAAAAATGCAGACACAATGACAAAATTAGGCAATCACCATCTTGTAATCCTTACTGCAAAAATGGCTCTAGCCAATCATTAAAAATAGATGCTGAAATTATTGGTGAATGGTTGATGAGGAATTTACAAAGAGAGGATCATGTTGACACCATCTGTGTTCATTGATCAATCCTCAGATATCTACTAAGACTAGATATTTTGTGACTTATGACGTGATGCAACAAGAAGAACATAGCACCACCTTGGAAGTATCTTCCCTAAAAAAACTATACCAGTGTCTACTGAACCTCTAGATCCAACTACCTGTTTACAAAATTACAGGGGATAGAAGAACAAGTTAAAAGACACATCCATGAAGCAATCAGCAAAATCCAGGATGCAGGACATTTGCAAAGAAATGACCCACTTTCTCTAACAGAAGAGTGATATGGGTTGGAGGGAAAAGGACAGGGAGAGAGTTACAAATGAAAGTGAACTCAAGAGACATAACAACATACACAGAACGTGCCATTGCCTGGAGTCTTGACCTAATCCTATCAAGTGGAAAAATGACACTTTGAGACAATCTGGGAAAAAGAAATGTGGACTACATTACACTGTGTTGATGAATTATCGATAATTTTCTCAGGAATAATAACAGCATGGTAAGTATGTGCAAATATAGAAAGATGTAAATTTAGGTATGAATATAGATATCCTTATCAATTAATGATACATACTGAAGAATTCGTGTATAAAATGGCATGATGTTGGAGAATTTCCATAACAAGTTTAAAACTAACTTGATTCTCATAAACGTGCTATGTAAAAGAGCACAGATCTTGTTGTTGCTGTTCTGGAGGAGGAGGGGGAGGAGGAGGAGGAGGGGGAGGAGGAGGGGGAGGGGGAGGGGGAGGGGGAGGGGAGGAGGAGGAGGAGGGGGAGGAGGAGGAGGAGGGGGAGGAGGAGGAGGGGGAGGAGGGGGAGGAGGAGGAGGGGGAGGAGGAGGAGGGGGAGGGGGAGGAGGGGGAGGAGGAGGCGGAGGAGGAGGAGGAGGAGGGGGAGGAGGGGGAGGAGGAGGAGGCGGAGGAGGAGGAGGAGGAGGGGGAGGAGGGGGAGGAGGAGGAGGGGGAGGAGGAGGAGGAGGAGGAGGAGGATTTTTTAAGGTGAAGGCACCAGGAACCCAATTCTTTTGGTTAAGAGGTTTACCGAGATTAGTCAGAAAGTGTCAGGACCTGCTTCTTCTAACTCCTAGTCCCATGCATGTGGCTATTTCACTATAGACCCCTAACTCCAAAATTAAGGATAAGGGCATAAATTTTAAATTAACATTTAAATTTGCAGTAACTTTGCCGAGTGTTTTAGATGCATTACCTCATCTGATGTTCCCGTACACCCATGGAGTGTATGCTATTGGACCCAGTTTGCAGAGGAACTAGAGTTCAGAGAGGTTTTGTGATTTGCCCAAAGTGGCACAGGAGTCAAACCTAGGTCTGTCTGACTTTACATCAAAAGAGAAATTCAGATCCTTGGCCCTGGGGCCAAATCAGCAAGGCAGTCACTGCATACCGTAGCTTCCTTCTCTTGGTGAATCACGGCCAACATTGGCTTAGTCAAAATCTTTGACCATGGACATTTTTTTTACATTCAACATCTGTTAACTTCACATTTGCCCATGGAGCACACCTTGAAAAATGTGCTTTGCTCTGTGCCAGCAATGGGTGAAATCTTACTGTATTTCTGCCATTTTCGATTTGGGGATATTAACGCATACCATTGAGTGGGAAAGGAATAAATCCACTTATTTAGGAAGCAGTTGATTATATGTGACCAGCATCATTTCTAATTGACGAGCAATTATTTTTATGCTGTGAAAAGCTGTATTATTTATTTCCAAGTATTTAGACTCCTAAGTATTATACTTTCCAAAAGGCCATGAGATTTTAGACACCCCTTCGCCAACCTCACAAGCTCATTGGAAAGCTGATTTCCTAGAAGAGTGGACAGAAAAAGGGGGAGGAAATTTACACTTTGCAAGACGGTCTTGTACTTTTATGCTGCTGTTAATATTATTAATTCCAGCCCAAGGCATTGGGCCAAATTTAACAGAAATGAGAAAAAAAAATTCTCTCCAGATGTAAAAGACTTTGAACTTCTGAAACTTGATTATTAAAAGAAAAAGGGAAAATGGCACAATAATGTCAAACTGGGCTATTTTAAGAAATGCTTTCCACACATACCCAAAAACTTGTCACCTCTTCTTCCGTCTCCATATGCCCCTATTTTTTATACATTTCTGAACTCAGACATTTCTGTGGATCCCGACAGCAACAGCCTCTGAGGCCGTGAGCAGCACCCGATGCAGCCCCGATCAGACGAGAACCGTTACAGTTCACCGTGGGAGAGTCCCCGGCCGCCAGGACAGAGAACTGAGCTGAGGAGCTGTGTAAAGAAAACCCCGTCTTCAGGACGCGCTCCGCAGCCTCCCTCATGTTTCAGGCCCCGTGCAATTTTCAGATGGGCAATTGTGAAATCAGGAAATGTGTTCTCAAATGCCAGAAAGAAACACAGAACCCTCTGTTAAGAAAGGGAGAAATGGCATTCCACTTGAAAGAAAATGCAATTGTTCAAAACAAATTCTTCTCTCTTAAAAATCAAGGGTGCCTGGGTAGTGCAGTCGTTAGGTGTCTGCCTTCGGCTCAGGGCGTGATCCTGGAGTTCTGGGATCGAGTCCCACATCGGGCTCCTCCACTGGGATCCTGCTTCTTCCTCTCCCACTCCCCTGCTGTGTTCCCTCTCTCGCTGGCTATCTCTCTGTCACATAAATAAATAAAATCTTCAGGGGCGCCTGGGTAGCGCAGTCGTTAAAGCGTCTGCCTTCGGCTCAGGGCGTGATCCCGGCTTACCGGGATCGAGTCCCACATCGGGCTCCTCCGCTGGGAGCCTGCTACTTCCTTTCCCACTCCCCCTGCTGTGTTCCCTCTCTCGCTGGCTGTCTCTCTGTCACATAAATAAATAAAATCTTTAAAAATAAATAAATAAATAAATAAATAAATAAATAAATAAAATCTTTAAAAAAAAATCAAGGATCTGTATCATAACCTTTACAACTTCCGCTAAAATTTTCACAACACGCTCATTTTCCTCCATGTTCACACCTTTACCCTAGTCTCTGTTCCATCTTCTGAAATCTGGTCCACATACACTTCTCCGATTCTTACAAGATCATTGAGCCAGTAACCCTAATGCCTGTGTACACTCGCAGCCATCTCTCCGCAGAAGCAAGGAGAGAAGTAACTGATGATCTCCTATCTGCTTTCCTGGCCACGGTCACGCGGGTGTGACAGCTCTGCAACCAACGACGCCTGCAAGCACTGAACAGCACTGATGTATAAGTCAGCAGATTGCCCAAGACCTTCAGCAGGCTGAAGACCAGGTAGATTTCCCTGGAAAACCCTATCGTGGATGTTCCAGTCCGGCAAATGGAGCACTAGATTATTCTACCATGGCTCCTTCCTGCTGAAATCAAATCAACCCTGCATTCGGCCCGTTCCTTGTTATGTCCTGGTGCCACCTTTCTATGCACGTCCTGCTAGTCCCTGAATTCTTATTTTTTATTTTTTAACAAATCACCAAATCACACTGCTTTGTGATCACAATAGTGGAGATCAATTTCTTGAATGAGCAAATAAATTCTTTCTATGTGCCAAGACACTGTACTGCATGCTTTCTTTTTGTTACACATAATTTTTAAATGAAAAAATGAATGAATTAAAAAATAACAGATACATCAAGGAGCAAAGAAACAATTTTTCATATTATTTGAAAGGAAAATTGCCTTGGAAATTATACATACACTATTTCTGTCTCATAATATATTTATATTTTTATAATTACATGGTTAGTTATAGATCTATATTACATAATATAAATATATTAACTATATATTTTGTATTTGATTATAGATAACTATAGATAATATATACTTCTGTATATAATAATCTCTTCCTTAAAATCACTCACTCAACAAATACGTATGAAGTGCCTATTAGGTGCCAAGTTTTGCTCTAGGAGCTAAGAATGGAGGCGTAAGTGGGGCTTTCCTAAAAGGAGATGCAGTCTAATGAAGAGAGCTGCCAGGTGAAGCTAGGATAGGGGAGGCTGTGAAAAGAAACAGGTCTTGAGTTTGCAAGTTAGTGAAGAGGTACCTGGCTAGTGACCTCTGCACGTTAGATTAAACCAAAACCAAACAGCACACGGATCATTGTGCAAATAACTAAGCAGAGGATATCAGTTACTACAGAATATTCTGTCAAATAATTGTGTAAATAACAGGGGGCAGTGATTTTATAAAAGAACAACCACCAAGGGTAAAGAGGAAACTGCTAGATGTTTCCATGTTCAGGATCTTAGTTAATATCCATGAACCTGAACCAACACTTTATAAGCCTAATATTTCCTCCACCCTGCAAATACGGAAAACCGACAGACTCCAGAGTGGGGTAACTTTCTCAAAACAATCTTGCTGGTGGATGGCAGAGGTGGGGTTAAAACTTGGGCCCCTTCACTCCACAGGGAATGCAGGAAGTAGAAACACACAGGCCGCACCCAAGGCTCAGTAACTCCAATTTTGCCGTGACCGAAATCTAGATTTTTTTTTTTAAGATTTATGTATTTGGGGGTGCCTGGGTGGCACAGCGGTTAAGCGTCTGCCTTCGGCTCAGGGCGTGATCCCAGCGTTCTGGGATCGAGCCCCACATCAGGCTCCTCCGCTATGAGCCTGCTTCTTCCTCTCCCACTCCCCCTGCTTGTGTTCCCTCTCTCGCTGGCTGTCTCTATCTCTGTTGAATAAATAAATAAAAATCTTAAAAAAAAAAAAGATTTATGTATTTGGGGTGGGGAGGGCAGACAGAGAGGGAGAGAGAGAGAGGATCTCAAGCAAACTCTCCAATGAGCCCAGAGCCAGAGGCGAGGCTCAATCCCAGGAGCCTGAGATCATGATCTGAGCAGAAATCAAGAGTCAGACCCTTAACTACTGAGCCACCCAGATGCCCTAGAAATCTAGATTGCTAGTAAAATGCCCTAGTAAAATCTCTGGATTTCTCTTTTTTTTAATCGGTAATAATTCAAAAATAATCTGTAAATGCTATGCAGACCAAACAAAACACATCTGTAATCAAATGCGGACGGTGCATTTGAAACCTCCCCAACATCTCGCTCAGCAGAAATTACCGAACTGAACTGGGGAGACACGGACCATAAACACCACCAGAGGCGGCATATGCAGTCGTGTTGCGTTGGCATCAGTCCTAAATTTATTTTCTTCGGGGGATTAGAATGTGAAAGACAGAGCCTACTACACACTTCATAGATTTGCATTGAGTGGGCGTGGCTAAATCCTTGAAATTTAATTCCCTATTTCCAGATTTAATTCTGCACTTCTTTTAACATTTTTGTGTTTCTAAAGTCTGTTTGTATCTTATCACCAGTGTCAAATAAAAATTCTTCTTCTGTCCTTTCTTTTTTTATTATTATTATATATAGCAAAGTTTTTTTTACTGTTTTTTGCAAACATGCAACTTTCGGTTTTATGGGTCAATGTCACTAGCTTTGTTTCCCATTTCAATAATATCTGAGTTTATCTTCAGTAACTGTAATGATCAGGCTGGATATTGTTATTCATTTAGAAGCTTCTTAAACTGAAAGCTTGATTCTTTTTTTTTTATTACTGTTTTTTGTTTTTAATTAAATGCCACTGAAAGCTACATATGTTTCCCTGGCCCCTGCATGGCTGATGTCCAGTAGGTTTTGATATGAAGGGTTTTCATTTATTACCCTTTAGTTCTTAGTTTATAACTTCCAAAACTTCAAGCATTTTCTAAGGTTTTATTGCATGATTCTTTGTCATCAGTCAATGTGGCTTCTATGATATCTAATTTTGAGAATTGTTGAGTGCTCCTATGTACATAATGTGTAAGTACATGATTGAATCTTATAAATTTTCCAAATGTATTTTAAAATGATGCTTACTACCTATTTGTATTTATAGACACAGATACATATATGTATGTGTGTACTTGTTAATTGTGTTACTTATATTCTCCACGGGCATAATCATTTTTGACTACTTGATTCATTTATTTCTGTCCTGAAGATTTACCCACGTTCAATTTCTCCTTACGGGTATTTCAATTATACAAATAAGCACATTCTTTTCTCCTCTATCAGGAGATACATACATACGCACATACACGTAATGTTTGCCATCATACCTTCTTAAGTGGTTGATCCTTGTATAAATATCAGAATTCTCTTCTTTTTCCTTTTAAATATCCTTTGCATTGAAATTATTTTGTCTGAAATTAATGTTAGTGCACGTGCTTTCTCGGTCATGTTACCTCCTAAATTCTTTCATGTAAATATATTATTTTTATCTTTTTAAACATATATTTGGTATATATAGAGAATACATATAGTCATGCATAAATTGTAGACATAATAACAAATATAAGTGAACTCACAATCCTCTTCATGAAGAAGAATTTCCCCTAATAGTTGAAGCTTTCTGTGTGCTCCTTGCCAATCTCTGGCTCTTTACCCGGGGGGGTAAATATTTTGTGAATTGGATTATCATTCTCTCGATTAAAAAAAAAAAGTTTAACTAAATATATCTGTATTCCTAACAATACCTGGTTTGGTTCTACTCCTTTTTGTGCTTTATGTAAGTAGACTAACACTTTCTGTTCTTCCATGACTTGTTTTGTTTTTAATCTCATGTATTTTAAGAATCATCCGGTGCTGCTGCATGTTACTGTCATTGATTCATTTTATTGTGGTATAATGTTCCTTTGGGTGAATATTTTATATTTTGTTTACATCCAATGTTTGGTTGTTTTGTGTGTTCATTTTTTTCCTATTACAAACAACATTATTATAAGCATTCTTGAACATAATTGACCAAGAGCTTCTCATCCAGGGTATGCATTTGAAACTGATGGGTCATAAATTCAAATATGCAAGATAATACAAAATTGGTCTTTTCAAAGTCGTTGTATAAATTTGTAGCATTTCTGATTGTTCTACTTTCTCACCAATATTCTATTTAATTATTGGGGGCGGGGCACAGAGGGAGTCCACTGTATTAGTTTCCTGGGGCTGACATAAAAAATACCACAGACTGGGTGGCTTAAACAATAGAAATTTATTTTCTCACAGTTCTGGAGGCTAAAAGTCCAAAGTCAAGGTGTCAGCAGATTGGGCTCACTCTGAGGCTTCTCTCAGCTTGTAGACAGCTATTTTCTATGTCTTCACCTTGTCCTTCCTCTCCGCACAGACATCCCTGTGTCTCTCTGTGTCCTCGTCTTATGAGGTCACCAGTCTAATTGATTAGGGCCCACCCATGTGACCTCATTTAACCTAATTACCTCTTTGAAAGTCCTATTTCCAAATGCAGTCACATTCTGAGTTTGTGCGAATTAGGCCTTCAGCTTATGAATGTGGGGGTGACACCATTCCCTCCTTCACGTTCACCTAGTGCTGTCTCATCTTGAATTTATTATTTTTTTAAAGATTTTATTTATTTATTTATTTATTTATTTATTTATTTATTTATTTATTTGACAGAGAGAGAGACAGCCAGCGAGAGAGGGAACACAAGCAGGGGGAGTGAAAGAGGAAGAAGCAGGCTCCTAGCGGAGGAGCCTGATGTGGGGCTCGATCCCAGGACTCTGGGATCAGGTCCTGAGCTGAAGGCAGATGCCCAACGACTGAGCCACCCAGGCGCCCCTCGTCTTGAATTTAACTTGCATTTCCTTGATGTCTTAATGAGAATGAGCATCCTCATATTCTGATTGGCCATTATTTACATAGGCCGTTCTATAAAATGCTTGGCCAAGTCGTTTGCTCATTTTTCTGTCGTGGTGTTTGTTTTTTAAAAATAAAGTGGTTATAGGGGTGCCTGGCTGGCTCAGTCAGTAGAGCGTGTGACTCTCAACCAACCTCAGGGTTGTGAGTTCAAGACCCATGCTGGGCATGGAGACCACTTAAAAAAAAAATCTCTCGGGCGCCTGGGTGGCACAGTCGTTAAGCGTCTGCCTTCGGCTCAGGGCGTGATCCCGGCGTTCTGGGATCAAGCCCCACATCGGGCCCCTCTGCTGGGAGCCTGCTTCTTCCTCTCCCACTCCCCCTGCTTGTGTTCCCTCTCTTGCTGGCTGTCTCTCTCTGTCAAATAAATAAAATCTTTAAAAAAAAAATCTCTCAAGAATAAAGTGGTTATAAAAAGTTGTTTATATATCCTAGATATTAATACTTTCTGGATTATGGGTATTACAAATATCTTCTCCCTTTTTTCAACTTATTGTTTCATTTTCTTTATGGTGTCTAAATGAACGGAACTAATTTTTAATATGTTGTCCTTATCGAGACTTCCACAAATACAAAATTTTATAATTAATTTTACAATTAGTACTCTTTTTATATTGTTCCCAAAAATCTCTCCTAGAGGTCATGAGGATGTCCTTCTATATTATCTTTTAAAATGTTTATAGATTTGTCTTTTAAGTCTCTAATCTATCTTGAAATGATTCTTATATATAGTATGAGATAAGAGTTAAACTTCTTTTTTTCCTAGGGATAGTCTAGGTATATCTAGGGGTAAGCAATTTTCCAAGCACCGTTTGTTGAAAAGTTCCTAGTTTCATCACCAATCTGCAACAACAACAATAATAATAGTAATAACGATCCCATCTGCTCGCCTTCTTGCTGGAATTCTCCCCACAGTTAGAACAGCACTTAAATATAAATATAAATATAACAGCACTTAAATATAAATATAACTGTTATTATATATATATGTATATACATATATATATGTTATTAGCAATCATAGTAGTGTTACACCAAGGAATGCAAGTCTTTGTTCTACTACATTATTAGCTCTCAGAAGGAAGAACTCTACCTTCTCATCTTTTTATCTTTCAGATAATATAGGGAAAAGGCTAGGTAGAAAAACCATGTAAAAGGAAGCCATGGAGACTTCCATTTCAAAATGATGACCTGAGGGGCGCCTGGGTGGCACAGCGGTTAAGCGTCTGCCTTCGGCTCAGGGCGTGATCCCGGCGTTATGGGACCGAGCCCCACGTCAGGCTCCTCCACTATGAGCCTGCTTCTTCCTCTCCCACTTCCCCTGCTTGTGTCCCCTCTCTCGCTGACTGTCTCTATCTCTGTCAAATAAATAAATAAAATCTTAAAAAAAAAAACAAAATGATGACCTGAGTACACCCTGCAGTCTCCCACACCTACAAATGTGTCTTGAATTAAATTCATCTGCATTACTCATATAAAGCAATGGCTCTTATATTCTAGATCTGGAGTGATATAATTTTCAAAGAAGAGTGAAATAAGTAGAAATGTCCATCATAACCCTTGATATGGGTTTGAGGGGGTTCAAAAACACGGTGCCAAGCAATGTTTATTAGAAAATGTTTTAAAGTTTTAATTTAAATTCTAGTTAGTTAATTAACATACAGTGTAATATTAGTTTCAGGTGTACAATTTAGTGATTCAACACTTCCACACATCACCAGTGCTCATCACAAGTAGTGCACTCCTTAATCCCCATCACCTATTTAAGCCATCCCTCCACACACCACCCTCTGGTAACCATCTGTTTGTTCTGTAGAGTTAAGAGTCTATTTCTTGGGTTTCCTCTTTTTCCCCCATGATCTTTTATTTTGTTTCTTAAATTCCACATAAGTGAAATCATACGGTATTTGTCTTAGCATAATGCTCTCTAGCTCCATCCAGGTTGTTGCAAATAGTAAGATTTCATTCTTTTTATGGCTGAGTAATATTCCATTGCATTTTATCTTTGCTGAGATAGTCTTTTGTTCTTCTTCCTCAAATAAGCTCTCATCTGCACCATGTGGGTCTCCCACCACCGTCGGGGTCTCCTGCCACCATCTTGGACAGCCCTTTCCTTCTGTTTCTCATGACACTGTCTGAGAGTTCTCCTTTCTCCTGCATGTCCCCTAAGACGTGAGGTTCCTCTTTCCACCTTCACTGATTTTCTCTTAAGAATAAACCCGGGGCTCTTTTCATTCTTTTCTCTCTTTAGAGAGAGGGAAAGGAAAGATATGGACCTGCATGTTAATTTTTATCCCGTCAACCTTAGAATAAGTATTTATGAGTTTAATAGGAGACATCTAAAATTATCTACTTGTTTTCTACAAAAAAACATCTACTTGCACAATATTCCTTTTTACTTTATCCAGGACGCACTTCACTTACTAAGAATCCCAGACTTACATGTCCTTTGTCTACTCGATGTTGCTGTCACTGATGGCTCTAGAACAGAGCCCCTTTGAATAGGATGGCTTTTGACATTTATAGGACATTTTCTGGAAACAAAAGGGATTTTTCAAATCTTGTCAAAGGTCAGTACAAAGACATTTCATTCCTGCCTCAGTTCACTAATGTTTGGGTTCAAAAGTCCATCATTTGAGAGCTGCCATGCTCACTGTACCAGGAAAAGCAGACTTTTAACTCCATACCCACAATTTCCATTAGGCAAACAGTAGAAACATAGCACACATGAGAAAAGAACCAACAGCCAAACGTAAAGTAAGCATTTGGAAATTACACCGGATATTTCTTCTGATGTCTGCCCAAGTACATGGTACTCCACACATTTCCATACAAATCAGTTCTTGCTAAAAGACTTGAGGTTGTTCAGTAGGCCATTGAAATCGGGGTATAGTTTTTCCCTTCAGTCTGAACTAATCCACTTTTCTTTTCTTCTAGAAATTCCTCGCAGGGGTGCCTGGTTGGCTCAATTGGTTAAATCCGAGTCTTGATTTTGGCTCAGGTCATGATCTCAGGGTGGTGAGATCAGAGCCCCACGTCAGCCTCCATGCTGCGTGTGGAGCCTGCTTAAGATCCTCTCTCGCCCTCTGCCCCTCACCCACTGCTTGCAATCTCACTCTTTCTCTCTCTTTCTAAATAAATAAATAGAAATCCCTTGCAGATTTAGGGATGTTTCTTATGTGTGACTCTATGCAATAAATTAATAAGCTAGTAAAATACTCCCATCCAAGTACTAACCAGGCCAGACCCTGCCTCGCTTTCTAGTAAAATCCATCACACAGTCATTTATAATTTGTTTTCTTTGTATGATTTTTAAACTACTATAATCGGCTTTGAAAAATTCACCAGGATGGTGAAAAGACTTCTCAAAGAAAGAGATTATCTCTGTCCAACCACCATCCTAAAAATGCAATTCCTAAGAAGCCTAAATGGTCCACGCATGGGACACAGAGGAGAAGGATGCAGGAACCTGATGTTTCCTCTTCCTTTTGTGACATTTCCTCAGTTAACTTGTTCATCGGTATGACTGAAGAACTGTGTTCATAGAACTTCAACCTTGTTGCTTGTGGTCACTAGAAACTGTTACCTGTTTACTTTCTACTTTGAACCTAGACATAAGATGCTACAGAGAGAATTCTGGCAGTTTTCGATTCCAAATGAACATAAAGGTAAGAGTGAGTTTCTGTATCACGTTCCTCCCAGAAAGTCACTTTTAGTAGAGTTAGCCACAGAAGACACTGGGGCCGTTTCTCTGAGGAAGTTCACTTTTCTCCTTGCCCTGCTTGTGCCCCAGAAGACACAGTCTGCTCCTTCATCTGTGGCTGAAAGGTGCAGAGAAGATGAAGCGACTAGAGCCCTTGTACTGGTGTAGCGGGGGTGCTGTAAACTCCATCCAGCTGACCATCTCCCGGAAAACAGCAAGAAAATGGCCGCTTTGGTGCGAGGCCGGCTCCCCTGGCTGGAGCTGTTGTTTACCAGACACGTTCCTTTGTGCAGTCTCTCCAGTTGTCACAACAATGTCTTACTGCTGTGTCAGCCAGGTCAGCTGAATGGGGAGCTACATGGGTCTGTTTTTAAAATATTTTTAGTTCTCATACTTTTAAAAACATCTAGTTAAGTTGCCTAAATAGCCTGATCTTTCAAGCTTTTCAATCAGTTGCCATGGTAACAGATGTTCAAAGACAGGGGACTACAATTTTATATTAAACTATGTTTTCTCCGACTTCCCACAAACTTCATGTCTATATGCTCTGTCTTGGCAGGGTCGGGTAAAGGCATAACTAAAATTTTCAATCTTCATTCCCTCTTTATATGATACTTTTTTTAAATAAAAAAACTCCACATTGCACACAAAAAATTGGCCATAATGTAGTGCTATTCCATATCACTCTTGGTGTTTAATAAGACCTGAATATATTGAAATAATAATCATAGCAACTGAGAAGGAGGGAGAAAAGCAGTGGGCTCCATTGCCCGTCCTCCAACTGCACTTCAGATCAAATGAAAACCACACAACTCCATTGACTGGTCATCTTGAAACAAAGAACAAAAGCTTAATCACATATCTAGACAGGGCAATTAAAGTCAAGAGCACAGAAATCTAATTCTCCAAGCACATCCATGCATAATAACCACTTTTGGAAATGTGGTCTATACTGAAAAGCTTCTGTGTCTGTATAGAATCTGCACTTTTTAATTATGAGACATTTCACATAAAGAAGACGTGGGGGGCAGGGGCAAATCCTACAACCATGGGAGGAGGCCTTTCCTTCTCCACAGACTCTGAAACCAGTAGGTTTCTAGCACCAGCTTGTAAGAAAGAAAACAGACAGTGCTTTTCCAAGAATTCACGACAAAACTGCTCTCTGAAAAGGCATGTGGCAAAGGAGAAAGGGCGTGATGGACAGTGGTTTGGAAATCTGGGTTCAAATGCCAGCTCTGCTTCTTACCGGATTGTGATGTCAGGCATGTTGCTTACAGTCTCTGAACCTCATCCCCTTTGGGATAAAAACAGTACCTGAAATGGATTTCCATTAATAATTCAATGAGATCCCTGTGGAAAACATCCAGCTTAGCAAGGTCTTAGTAAATGTTCCTCCTTTTCTGTTGTCCCCATCTCCATCAGGGATCTCCGCATCTAAAAGCTAGAAATTCTCTTTCCCAGGGACTTTTGCAACTTGGTTGCCCTGTTTCTTGAGTGGACCACTGGGGTCTCTGCCACCATACCCAAGATAGCCCAAGTGCCAATGCTCATGTTCCACAATGGAGTCGCACCTGGTCAAGGAACTAGATGACACAACCACAGCTCCCTCATGTTTTAAGAGAATTGGTCCCTTTCAATACTTCCAAACAGATTAGAATGATTTTTGTGTTGGTTCAGATCTTCTGAGAAGCAGATGCCACGACAGATTAAACAAGCAAGAAAAGTATTAGGGGAAATACCTGTGGGAAAAAAATGGGGAAAAACAAGTCTGACCCCAGGCAAGGAGAAAGGAAAAGAGGGGAGGCTGGGTGGAAGCTTCTGAGACTGACACACAATCTAAGGAAAGTGCATCTAGAAGGTCTGGGAGTCCTCAAGCCAAAGTCGGCCATCAGAGGAGTCCCTTATCTCCCAGGATGGGCCTGCGTATCCCTAGCATGCTGGCCTCCTGACAGACTGGAGAGTAGAATTCTCATGACAGCCGCAGCTTCCTAATTAGCTTTCACATCTTCTCCAGATGTAGACACAACCTTAAATTAAAATTTAGGTGTTTCAAAAAGGAGTATGTGTGTGTGTGTGTGTGTGGCGCCAATCTCTCAATTAAGAAGAGTTTTACATGGGGGCGCCTGGGTGGCACAGCGGTTAAAGCATCTGCCTTCAGCTCAGGGCGTGATCCCGGCGTTATGGGATCGAGCCCCACATCGGGCTCCTCCGCTGTGAGCCTGCTTCTTCCTCTCCCACTCCCCCTGCTTGTGTTCCCTCTCTCACTGGCTGTCTCTATCTCTGTCGAATAAATAAATAAAATCTTTAAAACAAAAAAAAAGAAGAGTTTTACATGAAGCAAGCATTGCAGAGAGCTGCTGAAGACACTGCTTTTGCTCTTCCTGGAGCTGCTGCCACAGATAGAAGACACTCTTTCACCCACTTTTGAGGACCCTTATACTCCTGTCCTCTCCATACTTCTGCTACAAGCAGCCTTCCTCCTCAGCTACCTTGAGAGCTCCCCATACCCTAAGCCATCCCATCTTCCTGAAAAGCTCAGACCAAAGTGGCTTAACTCTGTGGGCACAGGATTCATAAAAAGAGTATTTGTTAACACTCACTGCTGTGACAGATAAATCCCAAAAGCTCAATGACTTCACACAATTGGAATTTATTTTTTGTACGTCCAACAATCCCTACAGATATGTAACAGGCAGCCTTCAACACAATCAGTCAGGAACCTCTCGCATGACCAACCCCTTAGGACTTGGGGACCTTCTCTTCCAGCCAGTGGACAGAAGAGAATAAAATGTAGGAAATCCTGGGAGACTTTCCTGGGCCAAGCCTGGACATGAAATCGATGACTTCCTCACTTATTTGTTGACCAGAACAAATTCCATGGCCACATCTAACTGCAAGGGAGGCTGGGAATTGTGGTCCCACTGTGTGCTCTGGAGCAAGAGTAAGATTTGATTAACACCTAGCCATCTCTGCAAAGAAGGATCCAGTACTGGGGCCTGGGGGCTGGGGTCTCAGGCTAACTGAATTACTCTCTGTGCGATGAGAGCTGCAAAGGTTTTTGAGGTTGGCTTCAGAACCGACCCACAGGACTGAGCTACTTGAGGGTTCAGCTTCGAACACTCGGTAAGTGTTTTCAGGGGGAAAATTTCTATGAGAAACTGTATTTTGAGTTATAAACAACCTATAATAAGCAGACTTTAGTAAAAAAGTCCATCTGTAAATTACACGTGTGAGTGAAAGTGCGTATGTTAAATGTGAATCTGGATATCAAGTAATAGACAATTGGTTCCCAATCTCTAACAAACTTAAAGTCTTATCATTGGCATGATTAGATCCAAAGTATGTTAGGAAGGGACACTCGTGATCATTTCAGTATTTCCTCGGTGCAATATACTGTCTGTTGAAAACACTATTAAATTGATCTTTACTTCCGTGGTCTTTGTGACAGATCGACTAAAAATACCATCTTCCACTAACCTCCAATGAAGCAATCTGTCTTATAAGAATAAAATTTTAGGACCCCATTTATTGCATTATGGTGAAATTTCATTTGATATTCTCACACTTATGCAAATATGCCATTTTGAACATATGCTTAGAGAGAACGTGAAGACTGCTGGCAATCCAGCCACTTAGCTCAGACAACTAACAATAGTATCTTTTTTTCAAGCTACATCAGAACTTGCCCTTACTTTGAAGATGACAAATAGCTCTTCATAATCCCCTAACAACATAATCCTGCATTGCCTCGTCTATTTTAGAGGACAGACAATATCACGGGCTTACAAATTCAAGTCTGGAAATTTTAGGTCTGCGAAGAAGTGGAACAATACATTCATGATTAGAGAAATATGCAAAGACCGCCTTCCAGATGCACTTTGCATTTGTAAAACATTTCCATAACACTTATAGACATGTGGACATAAATGATATCGTATTTGCCATGTCTGCACTTATGTTCATGAAATTAGATTAGAGATAGCAGATTGTGATAAGAAGAGGAGACTTGAATTCTTGATTCAGCTCTGCCTTTACTAGCTGTGTGACCCTGAATAAGCCACCTGACTTCTCCAGGCTTTGGTTCCCTCGTTTGTAAAACAGGGATTTGGATTAAATGACTTTTCCACATCCAGGGGTACCTGGGTGGTTCAATGGGTTAAGTGTCTGCCTTCAGCTCAGGTCATGATCCTGGGGTCCTGGGATTGAGCCCCGCATCAGGCTCCCTGCTCAGAAGGAGGCTCCTTCTCCCTCTCCCTCCCTTTCTCTCTCTCTCTCTGTCAAATAAATGAATGAATAAATCTTTAAAATTAATTAATTAATAATAAATAAATAATAAATGGCTTTGCCACATCCAGCATTCTAAATGATATCTTTACCCTTTTTGGGTCTCCATTTCCACAAATAGAAAACTGGTTATAAAACTATCCACCCTTTTTTTATCTTAGGATTCTCTTAAGGATCAAAAGAAAAAGTATATGGAAACGAGCTTTGGAAATTGCAAGGTGCTATGCAAACGTAAGATCTTTAAAAAAAAAATAGTCACATTCATACCGTCCAAATCGTTTGCATGTTCATTTAGTCTGGACCCCAACGTACATACAGTGGAGTTTAAGACTCCGCTGTGCTGATCCATCTACCCGTCATCTAGGAAGCGGAGAGTTCCTTCCATTTTTGACAAGCTGTGGAAGATGCCCTACACTCCAGACAAAGAAACGTTGTTTACAGCCAGAAACTGAAGCATCCTCCTAACACCACAATACACAACAGGGTGCTGCTGTAGGCTGCATTCTTTAGCAACTCAAACTGGAATGTCCCCTAAAAGCCACACACACAACGTGTCCACCAGACTAAAATACAGGAAAGCAAACTCCTTAGGTAAAGGTCAAGCGTTACTGCCATTAATAAGGGCATTATTTACTATGAGACAGCCGGGCCTGCAAAATCCGGCATGGAAGACATGGAAGCCCAACAGACCCGACTTGATGTGAAGAACACGAGGGGTGTCTGTGCACACTGTCGGCGTGATGGCACGTACTATCAAAGGTGTTGTCGGGTCCTTGATCCCATTACTCACTAAAGCCCATCAGTGGAGAATGTCCTAAAAATCAGTGCATCCACACCTTTTGTTTCTCGCCTCCCTCTGGTCCAGGCAGTGTCCTGAACAAGAACGTGGTAATCTTGGACACCTGGGTGGCTCAATTGATTAAATGTCGGCCTTCGGCTCGTGTCATGATCCTGGGGTCCTGGGATCGAGTACCACATCTGCTTCTCCCTCTGCCTCTGCCTCTCGCTCTCTCTGTCTCCCCTGAATAAATAAATAAAATCTTAAAAAAAAAAAAAAAAAGAACGTTGTAATAGAAGAGCCAGCCTTTGGAGCTGCCACTGACAGGTTTGAATCCTGGTTGTGTCATTTGCCTGCTCTGTGGAATTAGGCAAGGTGCTTAAATTCTTTGTGCCTCAGTCTCCCCCTGTATTAAGGAAACTGCCCCTCAATTTCCAACTGTAATAGAACAATGACATATAATAAGGTCTGTATATATTACATACAGATATATACATAAACCGCTCAGTACCATGCCTGGCATGGAGTAAGAATACAGTTACTATCAGCCAGGATTATCAAGACTCGCTGTGAGATTAAGGCTTTCTATACATTCTGACCCTATCTTCTAATTCTCTCTACCTCCCCTAAATATTTTATAACTGCTAGTTATGACCTATTAGTACATCATAGGGTCAATTTAGTGGGATACAATCAGCAATTATTTAGAGAAAAATGGAATGGAATGCAATGCAATGCAAAGGGACAGAACATAAAAGAATAAAATAGGATAAAATAGAATAAGAAATAGATCACATGTAATGAGATTAATCTTGTCATGTGCAATTGGGGGGAGGAGGGCCAGGGGTGTGTGTGTGTGTGTGTGTGTGTGTGTGTGTGTGTGTGTTACTGAGGTAGGATGAAAAATATATTTTCTAATGTGGGATGCTATCAAAAATGTTTCAAAACTACAACCCTAAGCTTTTCCATTGTGCCTTCTGGAATCAATGGCCCATGGTGAACAAAATTCCCTATATTCTCAGACTCTTTTCTGAATGGTCCTCTTGACCTCTTACTGTAACTCAGTGGTTTTCAAACTTTAAGTGCATCAGGGTCTCCTGGAAAACTCTGTAGCAGACAGCCACTGAAAGAGTCCCTAACAATTCCTCACTCCTAGTATTCACACACTATGTAATGCCTTCCAATGTGAGCTGAAATCACAACTCGCTTCTTAGGAATAGAACACAGAAGTCATTGTTTATCACTTCTAAGACTACACCAGCCTTAAGATGACTGCAGACCAGCCAACAGCTTGACTATAGCCCAATGACAGACCTTGAAACAGAGGCACCCAGCTAATGTGCCCAGATTCGAGACCCTCAAACACTGTAAGATGATGTCCGTTGTTTTCAGTTGCCGAGTTTGGGCATAATTTGTTACACAGCAGCACATAACCAATACAGGCTTGTTAAAACGCATATTGCTGAGCCTGACCCCAGAGGTCCTGATTCAGTATGTCAGGGGTGGGGCCCAGGATTTGGAATTCTGTCGAGTTCCCAACTGATGATGCTAATCTGGAGGAACATATTGAGAAGACTGTTCTATCTGAACCCAGGTTCTCACTGAGGACCCCACTTTGCCTATAGCCCTCTCGAGTGAGAACTGTTTCATTTTGCTTCCTCTCTCTCTCTCTCTCTCTCACAGCCCATCATCCACAGGGCATTCCCTTCCATATCTCATCAGCCCTCCCCCGCCCACTCTCCCGAGCTCAGAAAGTGATTCCATCTCTACTCTATCTGGAAGGAAGCTGCCAGATAATCTTTTCCAGGATCCAATCTACTCTGTAATGATAAAGCTTTGATCAATTCGCCAACCTTATTGCTAGGAAAGCCTCTTGGAATGCAAAAGCTCTCTTCTCTCTCAGATACCTGACTCTCACAATTGAAAGCTGGCCTCCAACGCCATTGTTTCTGAAATGCCATGTTAAATTTAGCTTAGTCCCAAGGGATAGAATGGGTAGAAAAGCAAGAACTCTGAAAAATGCAAAATAAATCATATAACATTTCAAAATGTTGTCCCATGTGGTTGATTGCATGACCGGCTCCCTGTATATCTCTCCCTGTATCCGTGCCCCATAAACGTGTAGTAGCTCCCGCTCAAAGCCGGGCCCAGCCACGTGACTTGCTTTGGCCAGTGGGATGCTAGCAAATGCAAACACAAGCATAGGCTCGAAGACCTTGCACTGTTGGACTTGCTCACTCTTGCCCTGTGTCATTACCCGAACATGTGTCCTGGCTAGCCTGCTGGAGGCTGAACGACACATAAGGCAGAGCCAGGTCACCCCAGTCCTCCAGGTCAATGCCATTCTAGATCAGCCAATAGCCAACCAATCCCTGAGCCAAAATCAGCAGAGCTGCCTAACAGACAGACTCAAAGCTGAGCACAGGTGTGTGAGGGAGCCACGCTGAGATCAACCCGGTCCAGACCATATCAGCTAAAGCCCTCAAACACCTGAGCAACATAGTCACTACTGTCATTGTCTGTTACAAATTTGATAATATGATAAGAGAAAGCACTTTGCTCTAAATGTAGATCACTGATGAGATTCTATATACTTACCAGAATTTTATTTATAAAATTTGGTAGAATTTACTGTTTATTAGAATTATAAAATATACACATATAGACGTAATCATCATGTAACCATTGTATACTATCACTTAAAGTATCCATCACTTCATTCATGGGGAGTGGGGAGGGTAGACAGGAGGGTATTTGCTCCGAGAGAGGGGATTTCTGCTGAATATTTGATGGATATGAATCTCTGCACACGATGTGCTCGGAGACTGCTCCCCATCTCTGAATACAATTAGAAGAAGGTACTGATGGCATCTCAGGTCAAGCAGCTGGGATCATCATGGAGGGCCTCTCTCTCTCTCTCTTTCTCCCTCCCTGTCTCTTCAAAGACACTGGCTTGTCCTGGCTGAAAAGCAAGACTGCTCTGCCCTGGTTTCCTTGGAAGGAGTGACTGTGGGCCCTCCACGACCAGGGGCGGACACCGGGCTGAGAAAGCACCTTTCAGCACAGGTGCTCTTCTTGTCTGCAACCAGGGGACCACAAACCTGCAGACCTCCGATGGTGGCAGATGCATTGTATTTCCCTTGGGCCACTTGCCCCTCAATAAATAGCATCTATTTGAAGAGCTCAGATGCCAAAAAGGCTTAGACACGACTAAGATATTTTGAAACTGAAAGCATTAGCAAGATCATGGTGCCCACTGCTTTATGCAATTCAAAATAATGTGTTTTTTAAAGCTGCAAAACTTCGTGTATGCTGTGGTCTAGCTGTTCTGACTACAAACTTTCTGACATACTACAGAAAGCCAAACTTCTCTATTTTGATGGATTTTTGTTTATTTGCTATTTGTTTATTTGGGGGGGGAAGAGAAGTTCTTGTTTTTCTGTCCATTTTGCTGGTTTTTTTAAAGCACATATTGAACGCTTCTGGTCGGTAAATATATCTATCTGCAGATTAGAAAAGACTGCAGGAAAGCTACAGTTTTTTCTATCTGGGACTGGCCGATTGACCTGATGAGAGGCTTCCATTTTAAAATGGAAACAATGCAACAGCAAACTTTCATTGATAGATACAAGATAGGTAAAGTTTCATTCAATGCGCTTTGGAAAACAACTTATTTCTGAATGTGATTGCATTTACAGAATAAAACTCTCATTGAGAATAGAAGTTCGGCCCATAAATGCTTATTTTCAATACTATTTCTACTTCATAACCTGCTAACCACCCTCCTGATTTTTTTTAGCCCGCTTTTACATCTTAATGAGATGTAATGTTCAGAAAAGCCTAAAATGCTAGCATTCAGAGAGGAGTTGATGTATAAAGTACAGTTTTTCTCCTCATAAATGGCACCTGCCCTCCCGAATCCCAGACTTAGCCCCTACACAGCTTAAGACTTGCTGGGTTAAGAAAGGGGTTTATTCTCCAAAGCTCTGTAAACATAATGCATGTGACAGTTATTCATAGAATGGCTAAATAATTCTATCACCCAGAGAACAAACTTCTAGAAGGCAAACTGCATGCACATTGCAACCTGCGGTTGTGTCCTGATCAGATTTTTAAAGGTAAAATTCTCACTGTTCTTAACTCAGACCACTCGCTCTCGTGACAAAGAGGCAATCTCCTCGTTCGTGGTGTTTAACAGAAGAAGACTTTGGAATTCTCCCCCATTTCAAGAGCCCACAGAACTGCTCCTGTCTTTTACAAGCATCCAGAGGCCTGGCTGTAAAAACAAACCCTATGGGGGAAAAACAAAAAACAAAAAAAACAAAAACAAAAAAAACGGGTGGATGAATTCAGCCAAAGTGCAAATTACCTCGAGACTCAGGCTCCCCTTTTCTGTAGAACTAACAAGTGAATCTTATAGCGCAGACAAAAAAAACCCACTGAAGTGAGCCTTTGAGAGACACTGGTGCTGGTGAGGACAGCATTTTCATGGTAATTTGTTAATGTTCTTGCAGAGCTGGGGTAATTTACTGCAGTAAAATCCAGCTAATAGTCTTAGAGATCTGGGGCCTTCTTCAGGGAGATCGCACACAAGCCCACAGGCTGTCTGGTGCCTGCAGGCTCCCATAGCCACTCACAGCTCCCCTCCTAAACTTTGTTCCCCTGGACCTGTAGGACCCCCCTGCCCTGCCCGCTTCCCCCACCTTACAGCCTCAGCGCCAGCGCCTGGGGAGGGAAGCCCAGCTGGGGTGAGAGGGAGCCAGGAGTTTGGGGAGGGGTCAGGCAGAAGGCTTGGTGTTCAGGACACTCAAACTCTGAGAGGTCTTACCCTGATAGCTCTCTTTTGGGGCAGGCTGTCAAGAACAAGACAAAAAAGAAAAAAAGATTTGTAACAGACATCTATCGATACTATTCATTTTCTTTTCTGATTATGAAGGTACACACTCATAGATTTTCAAAAACCTGGAAGACCCAAAAGGGGACAAAATCACCAATAATTCTATCTAGACCTCTTGATTCAGTTCCTTCCAGTATTTTTTTTTAAAGATTTTATTTATTTATTTGAGAGAGAAAGCATGTGTGCAAGAAAGAGAGAGGGCACACAAGCAGGGGGAGTGGAGAGGGAGAGGGAGAAGAAGACGCCCCGCTGAGCAGGGAGCCTGTTTCAGGGGCTGGATCCCAGGACCCCAGGATCATGACCTGAACCAAAAGCAGACGCTTAACCGACTGAGCCACCCAGGTGTCCCCTTCCAGTCTTTTTCTATACAGAATTTAATTACTGTATGCAACTTTATTGTGAATGAACCCTTTTTTGTTCTGAAAATAGGATTCTTGTAGCCACCTAATATCATTGTCTGTAAACTCTGTAAGTCATAGAATGATCCTGTTAGTGGATCACAGCGGTGGCTCTCATTATTGCATAACTACAAATAACATTGTAGGGACCGTCCTTGTACAGAAATCTTGGTCTCACACTCTATTTTATCAAGATGCATTCTCAGAAGGGATGAATGGTATCGACAGATACGGACATGTCAACATACCTGGTACAAAAAAATCGAGTCAAATTGCTTTCCAGAAAAGCTGCAGCCATTAGACGGAACAGGAGTCCCATATTAATGCCCTTCAGTCACATTCGGTTTTTAATCTGTGCTCCTTTGACAGGCAAAATTACAGATGGAAAGTCACTTTTTCAGTTTATGGATACAAAATGCATTATGTATAGCTTGGTTTGCTCATTAAATGAACATATCTGGCGCATTTGGGAAGGCATAAAATCAGTCACTGAGAACTGAAAGTGACCTCACAGAGCGTATGATCCGTCAGGTAAAGTGGTTTGCCCAGGGTCACACAAACATTTGGTGATGAACTTGGAAGTAAAACCAAGAATTGTTCTAATTCCCATCCCATTGTTGTTAAGTAGAGATTTTTAGTAAAAATAAAGCCTACTTTAAAATGCAGAAAGAACAGAGAGATGGGGAGGAGTTTTAATGGTCCTTAGACAAACTTCGTCCCCATCCATCGTCCACATCCTTACAGCAGTGCACGAGGCAGGCACTCCGCTCGCAGCAGTTCATCATCACCTTCCACCTCTCCGAGAGGGTGCTTTTGGAGGAGAGGGGTCACAAAATGCGGATTTGTTTCTGGATTAACCAGAGCCAGTTGTCAGGGGGAAGCTCAGCCCATCCTGAAAATATCTCAAGTGACAACCTAAAATCAAATATAAATGACTCCTTCTTGCCTCTCTGTCTTTCCTCCCAAGTTGTCTCTGTGGCCCTTTTATGGCAAGAACATGAAAGTCATGGGCCCGACTGAAGACTCCTGGTGATACCACCCTTCCCATCTAAAATCACCTTTTAATTTCTGCATTCAGATGCCTCTCCATCTGACCCTGTCGTGGCTTTAGAACAGAGTCACAAATTCTTCCTGATGCCAGGAGATCTACGTCCCCACCCCTTGAATCTGGGCAAGCTTGTGACTGCTTTGACAAATCGAGCATAGGAGAAGTGATGTCACATGATGCACTGGGCTAAGTGACAGAAAGCAATACAGCCTCCTCCTTACCTGCTGGGAACACTTGTGCTGGGAGCCATGAGCCACCATATAAGAAGTCTGACCATGCTGAGGCCACCATACAATGAAGAAATTCACATCACATGGGGAAGCCACAGGTAGATGTGCTGACTGACGGTTCTAGCCTTTAAGTCATTCAGCTCAGATGCCAGACAGGGGAGTGAAGAAGTGTCCAGTACCCAGCCATTTGAGTCAACCTTGACTTTCATGTCTTCCCAGCTAATATCCCAGGCATCATGGAACCAAAGCAAGCCATCCCCCTATGCTTTGGCTGAATTCCTGGCTCTCACAATTAATGAACATAATAGAATGACTGTTGTTTTATGGCACGATGTTTGAGGCATTGGTTGTGTACCAGTAAGTAGCTGAAATACCCCCCTCTTATTGCATTACTGCTATGATCGAAGGTTTGCACCTGCCCCCCACACCCCAAATTCATATGTCGAAATCCTAATGCCTAGCACGATGGTCTTAGGAGATGGGACCCTTGAAAGGTGGTTAAGTCATGAGGAGCGTTATGGATGGAATTAGGGCCCTTATAAAAGAGGCCCCAGAGAGGTCCCCTCACACCACATGAGGACACAGCAAGAAATCAGCAGTCCATAACCTGGAAGAGGGCCCTCACCGGAACCTGACCATGAGGGCACTATGATCTTGGACTTCAACCTCCAGAACTATGAGATGTAAATTTTGGTTGCTTATAATCTACCAGTCTGTGGTATTTTGTTATAACCGTCCTAATGAACTAAGACAACTCTTCTCCATCCTTTCCTTTTCCTTACACAGCCCGTGAGCTACTGTTTCCCCTACCTTTCTTTCAAAAATCTCTGAGGACTGGATTGGGGGCATTCCTAACAATATTTACTATGAATATCGTTGATGGTTGCATTGAAAAGGAGACTTGGAAGTCACGTAGAACACAAGGGGACCTAGAAACGGACTTTCCAGATGACATTAAAATGTCAAATGTTTTCTCTGCTCTTTTTTTTGTCATCCATTTCCCAGTTCCTGATGCCTATCCACGTCTTGAATGTAGAGAATTTCCAGAAACTTCCCATACTCAATCAAGTAAACAATTAACAGGAGTCAATTTCATTAAAAAAAAAAAAGCTACTATTTACTTGAGTGATATGCTAAACACTTTCCCCATATTATCTTAGCATCTTGATTGCATGAGTTAAGTCTTCTTAACCCATTCTCCTGAAGAGGAAACTGTGGCTTAGTGAGGCAAAGTAATACAGCTCCAAAATGGTAGAGTCAAGATTTGAACCAGGAGTACAGGACCCCAGACCCCGGTGTTTACCACTATCAGTAGTTTTCAAGTCTTTGGTCACATCCCATAGTAAGAAATGTATCGTGACCAGTGAACACCGCCACACATAGATGACCACAATGAAAGTGTCAGGAAACAATGAATACCTTATCATGGACACAGCACATTGACCTCTATTCTTTTCTGTTTATTTTCTATTGTTAAAATGTAGGTAGTAACCCATCAAATCAATTGCATAACCTGCTACTAATTGTTCACAGCATGGATACTACAAAATCACTACTAGGTATTTATCCAAAGGATGCAAACAGTTTTTCCAAGGGCTGCATGCACCCCAATGTTTCTAGCAGCAATGTCTACAATAGCCAAAATATGGAAAGAGCCCAGCTGTCTATCGACAGATAAATGAATAAAGAAGATGTGGGGGGTGTGTGTGTGCGCGCGCGCACGCACACGCGTGTATAAGGGAATATTACTCAGCCATCAAAAAGAATGACGCCTTGCCATTTGCAATGACATGGATGGAACTAGAGGGTGTTATGCAAGCAAAATAGTCGGAGAAAGACAAATACCATATGATTTCACTCAATGTGGAATTTGAGAAACAAAACAGATGAACATAGGGAAGGGAAGGGAAAGTAGAATAAGATGAAAATTGAGAGGGAGGCAAGCCATAAGAGATGCTGAACTCTAGGAAACAAACTGAGGGTTGCTGGAGGGGAGGTGGGTGGGGGGATGCACATTAAGGAGGGCACTTGATGTAATGAGCCCTGGGTGTTATATGTAACTGATGAGTCACTAAATTCTACCTCTGAAAATAATTTTTTAAAAAAGTTCTATCCACCTCTCTCCTTTGTAATATGAGACTCTTCAATAAAAAGCTCTATTGGGTAAATTTAATGAACAATAAAATTGATGCTTCAGTTCACACTAGATCTAGTTGCTGGGCAGGAATAAGATGTAGGACAGATGGCCATCTCAGGTTTGCCTTTTTCTCCTCTTTCCAGAAGGGCACCGGCCACAGCTCCCAATGGGCTCGAGGGCACAGAATACAGCTGGTCCCTCCTCGTTCCAGCTGTTCAGACCATCAGTGACTTAAGAGTCATGACATGACTCTCGCATGAGAAAATACACTGGACCAATGTCAGAAGCTAGAATGAGGATGACAGGAAGGTAACCCCAAGAATTGGGAGAAGATGCTGAAAGGTCATGATGCAGCACTGGGGCTGGAGGGGCCTTGGTGACCACAGACAAAGCACAATGGTGAAAAAACCAAAGATGCCACTGAAGGGAGAAGAGAACGGAGGACTCATTAGGGAGGCAGAGGCCCTGTGCCCTCCAGACAGAGTCAAAGAGAAGCTGGTCCCTCACGGGGCAGCCAGTCCTGCTAGTTCTTTGGGAATTGGCTTTCCAATTCCAGTGACATGTACACTCAAAATAAAGACCTATCTTTCTTTCTGAAAATTTGGAAGGCTTTTACTTCTTTATGATCCAAAGATCCTTACTAAAAATGGATGCCAAAAATATTCTTACAGTGAGAATTGAGTGTGGGACAGCCACAGAGTTACAGGCAACAAACAGGACCTCCTAGAGGACTAGTCCCATGTTTTGCCTTTGGAAATATTAATGATATTAATGGCAATGCCTTTTATTTAAATGATACAAGACTTTATAGTCCACCAAAAAACTGGTGACACATAATCGTCTGTAAAGTGGGGATAATATTACCTTCTTCCTATTTTTGTTGTGGAGATGAAATGAGTGAAACATGTGAAAAATCCTTGGACTAGTACCTCCCACATAGTAAGTGCTCAACGGATAGGACCTGACTCTTGATCATACTGGAACACGGGTAGACGTTATAGAGTCCTCTGATAGGTAAAGAAATGGGACACGTGGAGAGACCCAGGGCCACACTAAAGGTTACACAGCTGATAAGTGGTAATTAAGGTCTTTGGACTTTGCGTCATCCATCTTTCATTCCACAGGTTTTCATGGAGTCCCAGGATCAGGGTCAGGCCCACACTCTACACAGTGAATGTGATGGATGTGATTTCTACGTCCACATTCAAGGGCTCTTCCCCATGGCTTCTCATGTGTCTACAATACAGGCATCAACTAGATAGTTGCTCTTTGTTTTATGCCCTGCAAAGGAGTTTAAATTAAGCTACAGTACAGAGGCACACAATTATGCATGTGTCTTCCAGTATCTTGAGAAATTAGTGTTGGTGCTCCCTCTGTGCCTGTCCACAGCCTCCTGGGGTCACTCTACCACAGCACTGGGTGTGCTGTTTTGTAACTGTCTGGATAATGATCTGTCCCCCATGCCTCAACCCAAGACTGTCAGCTCCCTAAGAACAAGAACTATCCTTGGAGCACAGAGTGGGTTGATTTTTTTTTTTTAAGATTTTATTTATTTGACAGAGAGAGAGGACAAGCACGGGGTGCAGCAGGCAGAGGGAGAAGGAGAAGCAGACTCCCTGCTGAGCAAGGAGCCCAATGTGGGGCTCAATCCCAGGACCCCGAGATCAGGACTTGAGCCAAAGGCAGCTGCTTAACCAACTGAGCCACCCAGGCGCCCGAGTCGGTTGGTTTTAACTGAATAAAAGGGAGCTTCTCATATCAATGCAGCTGACTTGGTTTTTCTTCATGCTCAGATTGGTCCTAGTTTTTAGTGTCATGAAAAGTTTTTATTCCTTCGAGTGTTTTGAGTTTGTGTTTTTTCCCCCATGGTGGGTTTTCTGTTGAAGAGGCACATAAAGCTCAACGGAATCTGAAGTAAACAGCCAGGAATTGAAATGGCTTCCACCAACCACCAGCAACACTTCCGTGCAATTCCCAAGCCCTGAGCTCTAGGGAGATGAAGGCAGAAGAGAAAAGTAAGCAAAAGGGTAGAGAAGAGAGAAAAGGAAGTGAAGGTGAGAAAGATGGTGGAATACAGTTCACAGCCATCCGGGCATGACAAAGCAAAACTGATTAAAAGTACCAAAAGGAGGAATTGTAAAGTGCCATCGGTCCACACCTCTTTCCCACCAAATCCAGAAGAAGGTCTGGCTGATTAGATAGGTAGATAGATAGATAGATAGATAGATAGATAGATAGATAGATAGAATATAGATATAATGTATAAAGCTATAATAATTATTACATGTTATTTGTTTACAAAATATATTACATATTATATGTATTACAGAGAGAAACAGACACAGAGAAAGATCAAGAAATATTAATCAAAAATCAGTGTGGAATCCTTTGCAATCTTTTATTAGAAGTAAACCTTATTCTAAAAACTCCTAGAACACAGCAAATGTAAAATCAGTCACGTTCAAAAAAATCTATCAGCCAGAAACATAGTTCTCACTTTTAAATAAAGCCACTATACTACTTTTGGTTGATTCAATTTTGCCCAAAGTAGATTTTTCTTCACCGTTAACATATTTCATTCATATTAATTCCAAATAGAGCAATTCTGAGATCAAAATAGCTTGCCAGCAAAGCTAGACTCCACAAAGTCAACAGTGCTAAATGTTAATGGATTCCGCCCTCATCAACCGGGGGTATGGGAAGGCGGCTGGATCGTTTTGAAACTTCATAAAAACTTCATAGACATCGAATATTGGGAGTTAACTGTGAAGAGGTGAAGGTTTAGAGACCCTCTAGATAAACTTTCCAAAGTTAGACTTCTCTCCTGGTTTACCTAAGACAAAGGATTCTCTGGGGGAATACAGTAAATGTGAACTTTTGTGTGGCCTTTGTATTTGTATGTGTGTGTTTTAGCAAGCACCCCAGAATGGCAAATGCTTCCTCCTCGGTGGAACCATGTAGATTCAGAAAAAGCCATCTTCCACTGAGAAGACAATTGTTTTCTATAGAGACAAGAAACAAACGCCCATGACCCGGGTCACCTCCTCCCAGCAGGCTTTTGCTGCGGCTTCCTCTGAGCAAACACAACAAAGTCCGGAGCAGTCAATCCTGCCGCCCCTCACTGGGCCCCTGCAGTTGTGCTCTGCTATTTACCCTTCCTATTAATCTGTCAATGTTCTAGTCAAACATGCAAAACAATATGGTGGGTGCATAGTTTGATTGGCCATTGCTAAGTAACTTGGGCCAAAGATGAAGAAATGGAACTTCCACCCAACAAAATGTGAGGCCCAATTTGATTGTAAGAAAATGTTCAACAATACCAGTGCATGACAATTTTTCAGGGTGGCTGTGATTTAACATCCCCCTCACCAGGAAAGAGGGATCCCAGTAAACGACATTCAGCTCTAGAAGCTAAAAATTCAGGTCATGTTGCTGCCCCTATCACTGTGGGACAGGACTGTCTGGGAGTTTAGTAGAGGAAGGTATTTGTTAAGGAAGAGACTATTAAGGGATTTGGTCTGGTACACTGGTGAGCCCCTGGCTAACAACGGAAACATTCTTTGAACTGAAAAATGAGAGTCCTTGTTTGAACACTCCCTGAAAACTGTATATGCTACAATGTATAGCTCAGTAGTTGCAAAACATAATCCAAATTCTCAAACATCATGAGACATAGAGGTAATGAGTAGCTCACGTCTTCATTGCTTCCTCTTCTGCTAGCCCAGATGAAGCCTCAGAATCCTTCTCAACACAAAGGTCTAAGTAGCCACTCCCATCCCACTGGAACTAGTACAAATTATGGAGCCTATCTGTCATTCTAGCTAGTCCTTGAGCCTCAAGTGAACAAATGTATCAGAATATAAGATGTGTACGTGATTTTTTAAAAAATTGTCCCCTACTAGTACTATAGAGCATGCATTTTTCCTGCTGTGTGTTTTCAGAAACCAGGTAAAATGGCAAGAGTAGTTAGATTTATGAATCTGGGGTACCAGGACATGGAACAGCAAAGGGAAAGAAAAGATGGATATTGCAGTTAGGCTGACTTAGGGTCAAATTCCCTTATATGCTAGCTATTTACCAGCTACCTGAGCTCTGGCCAGTATTTAACTGTTCTGAGATATGTTTGTTCATCTATAAAACAGAGAAAAATTTATAATGTATAAGTGAGGACTTCTCAACTCCCATCTCTGTTCCATTTTCTCTGATGATTTACTTCTCCACAGACCACAGGCAGCTGTGGGCTCATATCCTTGGCAGTTTTTGGCCCAAGAGAAAAAGGAAACCTCTCTTCCCAGCCTGAGCTCAAAAACTGATGGGAAGAATTCTGATCGGCTTGACTGAGGTTATCTGTCAACCTCTGGACTCCCACTCTGATTGGTCCAGACAAGGTCATACACCCATCCATAGCCGGGGTACTATGGTTGGGCTACCCCTAGAACCACTCACTCACTGGGAGTGGGTAAGAGTAGTTTCCCAAAAGAGGTGTTGAGTAGGGGGGGGATACTTTTCTGGGGTAGACAAAACAGTAAATGCATGATCTGTGATGTCACAGAGTGAGAAGATTAAAATAATCCATGTAAAGGATTTAGTACCTGGGCACTTAGAAAGCATTTCCATAGATGGCAACAAAGATGATGGTAATTATTACTGTCTCATTATTATCAATCCCTAGTCTCCAAAGTTATAAGCAATAATAGGGGCATTCACAGAAACATAACATCGATGAACATGGAGTTCATCACTCACTGATGTTAGTAATCTGGCTACTTAGACTATGTACTCAAAGAGCACTCTCAGTGAAGTAACTAAGTGGAATGGTCATACTTTTTGTACTTCAATTTGAATTCAACTATTAATTTGAATTATACAGATTTCACTTTGGTCCAGTTCACTGAAGCAAAGGATGAAAGTAAGAAATTGATTCACTCATGCATTTACTTGAGCTTTTATGTGCCAGGCACTAGGTTAGACGCTGGGTGGTAACGGGAGCCAAAGGGATCAAGTCAGTTATATAGAAGGAGCTTACTTTCCAGAAGGGAAGCTGGAGAGTAGTGAGAAGCATTATGGAGAACAATGAAACATAATAAGAGGTTGAAAAGCACAGAATGGACTTTAGGTAGAGGCAGGCCCTCTGAGGAAGGGACATCCGGGCGGAGACATGAACAAATTAAAGAGAACATCCTTGGAGGGAACAGCATTCTACACTGAGGGAACAGTGAGTACGAAGTCTGGAGTCTAACAGTGTGGCCAGAGTGGAGTGAGCAGGTGAAGGAGATAGGAAGCAATGTTGAACAGCTTGCCCCCCCCTCCAGGATGTTCATGTCCTAATCCCCAGAACCTGAGAAAATGTGACTTTACATAGCAAAAGGGACTCTGCAGATGAGATTAAGTTAAGGACCTTGTGATGGGACATTATCCTAGATTATCCAGATGGGCCCAGTGTAATCACAAGGGTCCTTAAAAGGTTAAAAAGGGAGGTAAAAGAGGAGGTTAGAGTGATGTGATATGAGGAAGACCCATCTGATGTTACTGGCTTTGAAGATGGCATAAAAGTGACATGAGCCACAAAATGCAAGTAGCCCCTAGAAGCTGGAAAAGGCCGGGAAATAGAATGTCTCCTAAAGTCTTCAGAAAGGAATGCAACCTTGCCAACACCTTGATTTTAACCCAGTAACACCCATGTCAGACTTAGGGCCTACAGAGCTGTAAAATAATACATTTGTGCTTTGAAGCCACTATGTTTGTGGCGATTTGTTACAGGAGCCACAGAAAACTATACAGTATCGTTCTCTAATTTCCAGAGGATTCTTGCTTTCTTTCCAGGCCCGAAAGTTTCCTTCTGTCTTGAAAAGCCTTGACTTTCACAACTTGTCAGGAGCAGCACCAGTTACGTCAAAGTGAGTACACATGTCCCACCCTAAAATGGTCTGGGGTCACCTTACAAATACACAAATGAAAGACTGGTAAAGGAAACATGGGCTGTGTCTCCAGGTTTTCCTAGCGGAGGTATAGGGTGTCCCTACGGTAGCAAAGACACGTGTACTTTATGAGGGCGTGTAAAACTATGCTATCATTCACAATAACGTGGGTAAACATGGAAACCAAGTGAATGTTCCAAAATATAACAAATGGCACTAAATCAAGAATCAAAATTATTGGCTGAAATGAAGCTAAAAAATATGAAAGTATATTTTTTCTCATACGCTACCTGCATCCTCGTTGCAAAGGATCTGATATATGGTCAGCAAGAGTGTTTCTTCTCCCATTGCTCCATAGTACGTCACTTAGACGTCCATTTGGTGAGTTCAGCTCCCTATAAATGATGGATGGAGAAAGAAGAGCAGGCTTACAATAATGCACCAATGGGGAATCTGACATTTTTAAGAAGTTGAGCCATCCTAACTATGAACATATTTCTTTCCAAGGGTTGTCAATAAAATTTTATACCATTCTGTAAGAAGTTCATGACCACCTTTTGTAAGATACAATCCTAGGTATTGTTGGATTTTTTGTTTGTTTGGTTTTGGTTGTTTTGCATTATAAATGATATCTTTCAAATTAAATTTTTTCTAATAATTTCCAGGGTATAGAAATGTGATTCAATTTTATACACTGTTATTTTTTTTAAGATTTTATTTATTTATTTGACAGAGAGCGAGCACGGGAGAAGGAGCAGAAGGAGAGGGACAAGCAGACTGAGCAGGGAGCCCATCGTGGGGTTCAATCCCAGGACCCTGGGATCATGACCTGAGCTGATGGCCGGCACTCAACCAACTGAGCCACTCAGGCTCCCCCAATTTTATAGACTTTTAAAACTGCAAGCTAGCTCAACTACCATATTAATTCTGAATTATATGCCTGTAGATTATTTGGGGGTTTTGACGTGAACAATTGCTAATCACCTGCTAATAGTGACAGCTTTGTTTCTTCCTTTCAGTTTTTTATACTTTAAATTTCTTATCTTATTGCACTAACTTACAACTCTAAAATAGTGTTGAACAACAGTCGTAATAGTGGACATCTGTGTCTTTCCTACAGACACATTTATTATTTATTTACTAAAGCAAATAAAGGTTGCTTGCACAGGCCCCTGTGAGCTCTAAGAATCATTAGGATTTACAGGGTATTGTAGGTAGAGAGGGAAAACCTAGTGAAATTGAGAAACACTTTTGATAAATTGCTATAAAAGGTTTTCAAAATGACAAAACTAAACATATTCTTACCATATGACCCAGCAATCGTGCTTCTTGGTATTTACTCAAAGAGGTTAAAAACATGTCCATACAAAACCTGCACTTGGATGGATGTTTATAGCAGCTTTGTTGGTAATGGCCAAAACTTGGAAGCAAACAAGATGTCCTTCAATAGGTAAATGGTTTAATATACTATGGTGTATCCAGAAAATGGAATACTATTCATCAATAAAAAGAATTAAGCTATCAAGTCAAGAAAAGACATAGAGGAACTTTAAATGTATATTATTAAGGGAAAGGAGCCAATCTGAAAAGGCTACATACTGTATGATTTCAACTATATGCACTGTATATGACATTCTGGAACAGACGAAACTATGGAGACAGTAAAAAGATTGTGGTTGCCAGGAATTGGTGAGGATGGGATGAATAGGCAGAGCACAGAGGATTTGGGGGGCAGTGAAAATGCTCTGTATCATACCAAAACCATGGACACATGTCTTTAATACATTTGTCCAAACCCATAGAATGTGTAACACCAAAGGTGAACCCTAACGGGAACTAGGGACTTGGTGTGACAATGATGTGTCATTGTAAGTTCATCAACTAAAACAACTGTGCAACTCGGGTGGAGGACTTTGACCATGGGGGAGGCCAGGATTTTGTGTGGTCAGGTATATCAGATATCTCTGTACCTACTTTTGGGTTCTTCTATGGACCTAAAACTACTAAAGACCTAAAAGAAGGTCTCAGAATGAAATGACCTACATCTCTAAGTCTCTAATTTTTTGTGTTTTATTGTCATATTCATTTTGGTACATATTTTTTAATTATAGTATTGAGACTTGAACTATGAAATATTTCAATCAAAAGGAAGTTAAGATGGGAAATTGCATGCAAAGATGCTGAAAAAGAAAAGAAGAGGTGTGTGGAGTTGCAAAAAATAAGAAGAGGTGATACGGACACGCGACAAGGTGTTAACGCTCAAGGAATGGAGCCACCAAAACAACATAAGCTTCAGCCTTTACAAAAATTATATATGCCTGATCGTTTCTGATGTAAACAGGAACTTATACAACATTTCTCCCAGCAAATACAATGTTTGCTGTATTTTTTATTTACTTATTCTTTGTAGATTGCTTTATCAGGTTAAATAAATTCCTTCTATTTCCAGTTTGCAAAAGCTTTGGGGTTGGGGTAGGTTGTTTGTTTGCTTTTTCATTAGAAAGAAATGGTGAATTTTATTGAATGTCTTCTCTACATCTGGTAAGATGATCATATTTTTCCTTTTAATTTGTTAAAGTGATGTTACATTAATCAAATTTCCAATATTAAACCAGCTGGGCCTTCTTGGAATAAAAACAACTTGGTCATAATATATATTCTTTTTAGCATATGGCTGGATTTTCTGTTAATATTTTGTTTTATTTCTTTTTATTTCTTTAATGATCATGTTGAAATTGACTTCTTTCCCCCTTATAATGTCCTTGCCTTGCTTTGTTATCAAGTTGTGAAAGCCTCCTAAAATGACCTGGAGAATATTCTCTTTTTCTGGTTGCTGATAGAGTTTGCATAGGATTGAAATACCTGTCCCTTAAATATTTGGATGACTATATTCGTAAAACTATCTTCTGATGTTTTTCATGTGAGAAAATTTTTAGTTATTCATTTAATTTATTTAATGGTTATAGGGCTACTTTTTTTCTATTTCTTTTGAGTCCATTTTAGTAAATTGTGTTTTTCTAAGAAATTTTTGTTTTTTAAGTTTCCAAATTTGACAATGAAGTGTACATTAATATCCACTTTTGTTTTTAATCTATTCAATATATGTTCTTTTTTAAATTCTTAATATTATTTATATTGCATTTCTCTCTTTTTCTTGACAAATCTCGCCAGAGGCTTATCAATTTTATTATCCTTTTCAAAGAACCAACTTTTATCTTTATTGATCTTGTTTATATGCTTATTTTCTGATTCATTAGTTTTTATTGTGTCTTTTAAATTATCGTTTTTCTTATACATTTTGGGAGTTTATTCCACTGCTCTTAGCCCATTGATACTTGGTTTTTAAAATATTTTATCCAGCATATTTGGTCAGTTTAGATGATAATATGAGATAATTAGCCTACAGTTTCCTTAGAAATAGAAAACCCTTATTATATTTTTCAACTTATCTTTATGAATACCTTTAATAATTAAATTTCTACTCTTATTTGGCATCAATTAGTTTATTCAACATGATCTATAAAGTGGAACTTCTAATTCTTTAAAACATCGAAAGAACTCATTTGTAAAACTGCCTGGGCTCAGAGCCTTTTTCAGAGTTAATTATTTGAAAACATTTTTCATTTTTATCATGACTGCTGTTCTAGTTAGGTCTTCCATCTCCCCTTGAGTTAATTTTAATTATTTTGCCTATAAATACAATATAATAATTTTGTGAGAATTTTGGATGTATCACCACAAAATTCTACATAGTGTTTTCTTAAATTTTAAATCTTTATATGTACTATAGCAAGAGGAAACTAGTTTATCCATTCCATTTCCTTGGAATTATAGGTATAGTAGCTTCTATTCTGCTTCTCAAGAGAAGTTTTAGAAACAAACACCCCTCCCCTCAAGAAATAATTGGGCCAAATTTACCAGGAGTTACACAATTTTAAAAGTAATAAGGGTATATCTCTCGCTGTGTGTCTTTATCTTGCTGCTGCTTTTTTTTTTTTTTAAGATTTTATTTATTTATTTGTCAGAGAGAGAGCACACAAGCAGGGAGAGTGGTGGGTAGAGGGAGAAGCAGGCTCCCTGCTGAGCAAAGAGCCAAATGTGGGACTTGATCCCAGGACCCTGAGATCATGACCTGAGCCGAAGGCAGATGCCTAACCGACCGAGCCACCCAGGCTGCCCTCTTGCTTCCTCTTCTGCTTTCTGGTTCCCGACACAGCAGGCCTGGGTTCTGGCAAGCTCCTGATTGCTATCTGGTGAGCAGAATTCACACACTTCGACCAACATGCCTGCCAGTCATTATTTTACCTACTCAGCTTCTCCACTGTGACTTGTGAGTTATCTTCAGTCAATTCAGATTGGAGAGAGTAGGAAACCCATCTAGCTTAAAAGTCAAGTCTCAATCCCCAATTCATTTTTACCAGGGAGCCCTTTACGTGAGAGAGTCCTCTGGCCTACGTTAATAGAGCTGATATGTTGATGCAAAACAGGTGTTTACTCTACAAAGCAGGACTCTGAACGGGAGGAAGGAATTATTGACTTCCCAAACATAACCCCTAACATATTAGAGACCTCTTTCCATTCTCAATTTTATGTGTTTGTAGTTTGTCCTTTTTTCTCAAAACACCTTTCCAGAAATTTGCATGTCGTTGTTTCACAGTCTAAGATAAGAGATTCAGTCTGGGTCAAAAGCAACTGTAAAGACCTCAAGTGCATGGCTTTATAGATCTTCCCTCTAATGTTACTCTAGTCACACATTGCAGCTTCTTCACATGAACTTGCTTCCCCCAGCCACCTTCTCTCCCTCTAACACATTACAACCCCCTCCAAGCCAGGTTTCATAGTTTCTGCTTATTCATGTCAACCATTTGATCACGACCCTTAATAGTTCTTCCTCCAGCTCATAACTTTTCAGCAACTCCTCTGACACTAACCACCAGCTGTCTCAGGATATCCACTTTGGATTCAGGACGTAGGGCATCTTACCAGCCTGCTCATGCCTTCACGCCAAGCCACATCACTGATCCTGAGAATCTTAGGGAATGACTACGGCCCAGGGCCAGTCAAGTGTCTGCTCCTAAGCCTACCCTCTCCATTTGGCCTCCTCAATAACAGTTCAAAATTAGCATGTTGAAACAGAATTCTTGATCCGTACTCTTTTTCAGTCCTTAATGTACATTCCCCATCTCCATAATGTGACCACCATCTGCCAAGTTGTTCTCCTTGGTTCTCCTATGTGTTCTCCTTGGTTTCTCCCTTTCCCCCTTCACCTCACTCACACACTCTCATTCATCACGTCTTATCGTCTTATCATTCTTTCTCTAAGGTAGGTCCCAAATCCGTCCATTCTTCTAATTCCCATTAGCATCTCCTTAATCCAGGACATCATTATTTCCTATCTGGATTATTAGCACACCCTGCTAACAGCTCCCTAACGAGCTATTACACTTTTGATTCTTTCCATCATTCTGTCCACATTCCTCACAGCAGCAATAAGGATCTTCTTAAAATATACATTCAATTGTACAGCGCCCTCACTTTAAATCCTTCAGTAGTTCCCTATTTCCCTTAGAATAAAATCCAGTCTTTTCTCATGCCTGACACAGTTTCCCATGATCTGGTCCTGACTAATGTCTCCACCTGATCTCACAGTTTGCCGCCCCCACCCACAGTGTGCCAGGCATACGAAACTTCTCCCGGTTGACTCACGACCCCTGAAGCTCTTTCCTGCCTTAGGGCCTCTGCACAAGCCTCCGCTTGCTTGCTCCTCACTTTGTTCCTTCACTTGCTTTAGATGGGGGATCTTCTCTGAAGAGTCCTTCCTTGGCCACTCTGTCCAAAGGAAATATCCCCTGACTTGTATGTAATTCTTTATGTCATTGCCTTGTGCTTTCATATTTTGCCTATCCCCCTAAATTACAGGGAAAGAAACTACAAAAAGACAGAGAGAAAGCAAAAGCCATAAGAAGAGTCAAAAACTAAGAGAAAGGAGAGGAAGAAAGAAATTGAAAGGAAATCGACATAAAATTACCAAATTCCTTAGAGAAAAAAGTTCATAAAATTAATAAGCGCAAATGTTGTCCACCCCTCCAGTGAGCATTCTGAATTTCTAAGTCTAATGAAATGATTTCTAGCTTTCCTGCCTTCAAGATTTATGTCAGTGGATCTTCCTTGAATTCTGGCAACTACAATATTCTCTAGTTGAAGAACTTATCAAAATGAAGGTTCAAAATGAGTTAGAAGTATTTGAAGACGTCATTAGGAGCCACTAGAAGAGTCTAATGCTGCTTTTCTCATTGTGAGTTTGCACAGCAAGCATCCAAGACAAGTTTTAAAATAAAACAACCCTCCCTTAGGGCCATGGGTACATGAGGCATCATTTCCCCACAATAGCCTGACCCTCTCGCCTCCCTTTGTCCTCTGCAACGCCTCTTTGTAAATCACAGGTGTTTGTGGGCATAATGCCCATCAGGAAGGGAGTTTATTGTACAGAGTTCTTTCTTTGCCACTTGTTCTAAACCTGTTCAGAGAGTGCTCCGTGCCTTAGACCAAATCTCCATAAAAATCAAGAAACAAGAAGTTTTCTGTACTCCCGCCCAGCAGCCGCACTATGACATTAGTTTCGACAGCTCTGTGACCCGGTATTATCCCAACTTTATTCACTAGTCTCTTTTTCTCTTTTTCTCTATTTCTTTTTTTAAAGCCTACTGGCATTTTTTTATCTACTGTAAAATAAAAAGGAGGATGGCTTTTTTTTTTAAAGCACCCTATGTGGCAGCCAGAAAAAGCTATCTGTAGTTACTGTAGTAATGGTTTCAAAAAACACCTGCAAATCAAAGAAAGACACCATTGCAGTGTCTTCAGTGTTGTTTTTTGTGGGGTTTTTTTTTTTCTTCCCTTAAAGTTCCTTCTTGGCCATTATAGGGGAGGCTCGGGAATGAATTTATGTGACAGCTATGAAGTTAGTATTAAAATTGTGAATAGTGCCCTAGCAGTTTTCATGCCCTTACTATAAGATCGCCTCAATTTGCCACACAGCGGTGAATAGGGTAAAGAAGGGGGGGGGTGTCAAATGAATGGGAGGAGGAGGGTATGTGAATGGGAGGGTCTCCCTAGAGGGAGCAGCATGGTAGTCACGGGGAAGAGTGATTTATTTTTGAAATTCCAGGAAGAAAGGCCAAGAGAAGCTGCCTAAGAGATCCCGAACCCTGGGGTAGGGGGTGTGAGATAAATAATACGTCTGCACACATTTAGCAAGTGTCAGCGCCAACTCTAGAAGCAGGGACTGGGGCAAGGGCGAGGGGGGAGGTGTGATGGTAAATCCATTCCTCTGGTCTTCTAAGATTGAATATTAAATGCCAGCAGGGAGCAGATGCGGGTAGGGGCTGCAGAGTGGGGGTAAGAGCACGGAAGGAGGGGGTTAAGCGTTTATCTCAATGGAAATTAACCACTTGGGGAGAATTAGGAGAGGGCCGGAGCAGGCTGGGCGGGGGGAGAGTGTCTCTCAGTGAGTTTAAAGAGAGGAACTCTTCTGGTGCAGTGATTTGGGGAGGGCGTTCAGAAATCCGAGGTGCGCGGGGCCACAGAGAGCAAGGCGGGGCGTGCCCTCCGCAGCCCCCGCGGCCCCGCCCCCGCGGAACCCCCCACCCACACCGTATTAGCATGCGGGCCGCAGAGGGCCAGCCGGGCGGGGGAGGGCGGCAGTGAGATCGCCGCGCGGGGCGCATTGTGGGCCGCGCTCGCCTCCGCGGGGGACCATCTGCTCGCTGTCAATGCATCACCTGCTCGTCTGGGCCGTCGCCGGGGCAACGTGGGGCGGGGGGGGGGGGGGGGGATTAAGGAGCGTGTGCGTCTCGGTCCGGGCTGCGGCGGCGGGGGTGGGGCGTTCCTCAGCCGCCCCCGGCCTGGGACGGTCGGCCGCGCGGAGGGGGCCCGCGACCACAGTGGCTGGCTCAGCCGTTCGCCGCTGCCCCTCCGGCTTTGCAAAGACAGCCGGACCGCCTTCCCTCGCGGAGGTGGCTGGTGTCCCGAGGAGGAGCAGACAGCAATAGATCCAGCCCTTTGAACCCACCCAGAAGGCGAGAAGTGTGACCTTCGCGTCTACCTGGAGCTTCTTGGGCCATGTCCCAGGACCGGCGTCTGCAGCCTCCTGCAGGGCAACTGACCCGCCCAGCCCGGTCCCTGGAACCGTTCTGAGCAACGCCCCTGCAACGCCGTTCTGAGCGCCCCGCAGTCGCTGGGCAACCACAATGGGGTGCGCATGGCAGGCAGACCCTTCCTGGCTCCTGTCACCTAAGTTACAGATAACTTCCGCACCGCTCATCTGATATTTTGGTCTGCCGCCCAACGCCCAGACTGGGGAGCCTTTGACATCAGAATACGAGTGACTCTTGCTCTTTGGGGGCGGATGGTCCCAAGGTTTATCAAAACGGGTTTATTTTCCATGGAGAAAGTGGTTCTGGGGATGAAAATCCCCAGAAATCCTGAAATCCCCTTAGTTCTGTTCCTCTCACTAGAAATGCTTTTGTACAATGAGAGACGCAGCCAACAGCAGGGGGCAGAGCGAGGCTGTGGATGGAAAGGAGTGTCCGCCTTGGGATTACATTTGCTCCAAAGTCACCAACAAAGGTCCTTCCTATCTGCCAAAGGATTCCATGCCCCTTAAACTCCCTTACCTAAATTTTCCATGGACTCCACGGAAGCAACATGTTATTAAGCTTTAACCGTAATGGTAATAGATGGTGTTTTCTTTCTGGGCCGGCTAAGTACTTTTATTCCCCTGCAGAACAACCTGAAGCAGCAAAAAGTTCACCAAATCCCAGGCTGGACCTCCCAGACCCATATCTGAAACCTTCCCAGCCAGGTAAAATCCCAGCCCGTTTCTAAAGATATCTGAGTCAAGCAAGCCCCAAACCTGTCTTGTTAGCTCTCCCAGGGGCTGGCAGCTCTTGAGAATCTAGTCTTTCTTTGACAACTTAGTCACTTCAACCCTTTTCCTACAGTCCTGCTTTCTGAAGAAACAGAGAAATTGGCCTTTTTTCCAGTCAACCCTTTGTGCTGAAGATATTATTAAACTGTCCATTAACCTTCTCAGATTTTCTCCTGTCTTTGAGTCCAGCCATTTTTCTTCTCTTTAACCAAAGCCTTATTTAAAGTTACACTATATACAAGTTGGTAATATCGATCCTATGTATTCCTCCAACTAAAATCTCAGAATCATCAAATACCATTTCTCTCATCCTTTTATGATTTCTAGATATGAGCATAAAAATTAGACTAATTTCATGATTAAAATTATGGTTTTAAAATTTACTGTTGCCACCATTTTATTTGCTGTTCCTATCATTTATATGCAAGAGAAGAAAGTCAATTATACAAATACCCATGTGTTCTGACATAACAGATGAAGGGAAAAAAAACAAGTGTGTAATGTATTAACTTGCTCAAAAGATAAAGAAAATTCTACCCATCCAAAACTGCTGTTAATTATGACTTTCATGGATTAAAGTTGAGAGTTCTGAGAAGGCAGGCTCTTCAATTCACAAGGTATAGTTGACCCTGGAACAACATGGGGGTTAGGAGCACTGACCTCCTACATAGTCAAAAATCCACAGAGAACATTTGACTCCCCCCAAATTAACTACTAATAGCCTACCGTTGACCAAAAGCCTTACCTATAACATAAATAGCACATAATTTGTATGTTATATGTATATATACTGTATTTTTACAATAAGCTAGACAATAAAAAAAGTTATTAGGAAAATCATAAGAAGAAAATACATTTATAATACTGTAAAAATCTGCATAGAAGTGGACCCATGCGGTTCAAACCCATGTTACTCAAGGGTCAGCTGTACTTCCAAAATCATAGAATCATGGCATCATTCCTATTTAAAGAAGGATGAGTCTGAGTCCGACCATCCTCTCTATCGACAAGGTAACTGAAACAGAAGTACAAGTAACCAGCCCAAGACTGTTACAGACAGTAGCTGAGGATGCCCAGGGCACTCTCAACCCCACAAACCTCCCGAGGGAGCCCTTTCCACACCAAGAACACCTCAAAGTGCCTTTTATAAACCGCTCTATTCCTATTCCGACAGCTGCTGGCTTCACAGCAGAGATGAGAACTCTTCATCAATTCAACAAATAATCATTGAACACCTGCCACATGTCAGGCAAGCTAGACAAAGATCCCACCCTTATGGCACTCACTGTTTAGTAGGGGTAAATAGATTTAAAAAAAAAAAAAAACTCTTTTCTTTACTCATTTATCCAATAAACATTTCCTGAGCAACTAATCAAGTACTATGATAAGAGGGAAAAAAATATATCCATACATAAGATAGGGATACCTCTCTCAAAAAGAGAAAAACACACAAAAAAATTAGGGCATCACATAGTTAATTAGAAAATACCAGTAGGACAAAGTATCATGGAAGTAAAGAGGATGCATCAGATAAATTTGCCTGGATAGCACCACAGAAACGTGATAAATCGGGCCATGAAGAATTAGTAGGAGTCCCCAGCACCTAAAACAGGGCATGGACATCGCAGGTGCTCAATAATTAGTTAAATGAATAAATGACGTAGTTTTCAAGTAGACAAAGGGAAGACAATCCAGGCAAAGATGTCACAGTATGAACAAAGGCGCCAGGAAATACTATTAAAGGGATGATGAGTGAGCAATTCACTGTAAGGCAAACAATGTAAGGAGAAGAAAGAGGAAGATGGAATGCCAGTGTGGAGGCATGTGGAGGAGGGATTTACAAATCATGCCAAGGAGGTGGACTTTGTCTTAAGGATGAATAAATTTTTCAACAGCAGAATGCTTGCTTTAAATAGAATCTTACAAGGAACACAAATACAATAAAATCAATCAAAACAGAGCTACCCTACTTGAAACAGGGGTAGGACCTGACACCCTGTCCTCTGGCCACAATCTCACTGCCTAGCCACTGCTGGAGAACCCAGCATGCCCCTTGGAACACTCTTTGAAAACCAGTGTCATGGTCAGTGGGTCATCACTGAACATTATTGGACATGACAATGCGAGTTTGGATGGAAAGAAGCCAAGAAGAACAGTTAGGATGCTATTGAAACTGTCCAAGCACAAAATAATGAGGATTTAAATTAGACCAGTGACAGTTGTACTGAAATGGAAGATAAAGACATTTTGAAGATGGACTCCTTAATATGTATGGTCCTTCTACTTCAGGGAAAATAATTTCACCTCTCGTACATCTGGATTTTAAAATGATAATATATAACAAAGTACATTATAGCTGTTATTATGGCCAACACCTTCCCACACTTGCAAAAGTTTGTGGAAAAAACACAAATTCCTTTGCAGTGAGTAGGTAAAGTATGGCTTGTATCTCAGAATATTGATTTTTGGATTCTAAGAGGAGCAAATGGATGATTTAGAAAAACAGCAAAAAGGAGGGCACAGATGAGAGAGGTCCAGTACTCCCTTAATCAATAACCAGGAGGACCAATTTTTGTGCAATAATCAAAGTTATGGTGAACAGTGACCCTTCCCCCCACCGCCTCAAATGTAAGCATTCAGGTGTTGTTCTTAAAAAGCCATATAAAAATCACATATAATATTGCTCACTTATATTTAGGTATGATTGCTGATTAAAGGCCCCTCCTGGGTAGAAAACCTGTGACTTAAGGAAACCACAAATTATGGACTGGGTAAAACAAAGATACATGCTCTTGCAAATAAGCTAATGGAAGAGAAGCGGCAAAGGGGAGCTGGGAAGCCAAGGAAATTCACATGATGAAGATAGCTGGCATTTAGCCAAAAGTGAAAACTATAAATATTAATCAGATGAGAATCAGTGTCACTTTACTGCAAGAATGTTCTGTAATTAAAAGGGTGGGTATTGTGTTGTGCATGTTAGCACAATTGCTGCCAATAATATCGGATGCCAGCAGCTCCTGAGCGCTGGAGAAAACACAGATTCCTAAAGATGTCACCTACCAGAAAGTTTACTACATACGCATGAGCCATTTATGTCAAATTCAAATGATACTTCAAAATAAAGGGGGAAGAAACACCAGGCCTTCAAGATTGTGTTTCTGTCTTTAAAAGAAAACAAAAGACAAAGAAAGAAATATTTGTTGGATACCTACTATATGCCAGGCATTTACTAGACACTTTTCATACATCATTTCATTTCATCCTTACCTCCAACCTGCAGAAAAGTCCTCACAGCCACATTGCAAAGACTCATCAGTTCCAAAGTTGGCTCTGCTGTCCAGGGTGCGACTCTGGGTGTGTCTGAAGTGGAACAGAGGTGAAATGTCCCTGGTATTGGTGAAGTGACAAGATCATGAGATTAAGGTGCTTAATGGATTATCCACGTGACCAGTGAGTCTTCTAGGGAGCTGATGTCCCTTGGTGTGGGTGGAAAGTCTTGGAGGGAGTACCAAAGCTCTCATTTGGGGAAGTTGGCAGTAACTCTACTCAATGGTCAGGTAAAGAGTGTTTAGAAACATACTGAGTGTCCAAGGAGAGGAGGTTACTGGAGATCAGAGGAGTCACGGTTGAAAGAGGCAGAGGGGGATGAAAGCATGTTGTTCCCTTCTTTGCTCTGTGCTGGACACAGATGAGCAAGGGTAAGGCATCCACTGCAGCAGGGTGCAAAAGCAGGCATCTCTTCAAAGGAAAACAAGGTTTCAGTTAGGGCAAAAGTGGAGGGCTCTTTGAATGAAGAGGCCAAGGATGCAGAGGTCCCTTTCTTGTCTCTCCCTTGCCTACAGTCTAAAATCTAAATACTTAAAGGTCACTGAAGCCCTTCAAGAGATGATTGAGTCCAGTGGCGCCCTGGTAAATGTGTAACAACCAGCTCTCTGAGAGGATAAAGTCCTAATTTGTAACATCTCCCAATACCCCTGCTGTAAATACTCCCGCCATGGTTGACTTCAGCTTCTGGGCTGACATTAGTGAGTGCAGAGTTAGCAAAAGATGTGCACAGTCAGCTCTGATGAGCCGGTGCAAATTGGTTCCAACACACCATTGCCCTTGTCTATTTCATGTTCTCCTGTTACTTCTTCCCACTCTGTATTCTTGTTCAAAGGTAGGGCTGCTAACTTGGGCAACTATACACGGCACAATTTTGGCAGAACCATGTTCATCACAGTCATCACTGACACATACATGTAATATAAATCTTTCCTTCAGATGGTTGGTAAGTGTAGAGAACAGGAGACTGTTGCATAGAGACACCATTTGCTTGTCATGCAGCTCAAAGACCACATACTGGAAATCCACCCCACAGGCACCTTTTTCTTTAGCTCACATGGAATTTTAAAATGTTTGTTTTTTAAAAACAAATTTGCCATCCATCTATTGATGGACCCTTGGGCTGCTTTCCTAATTTGGCTATTGTAAGTAATGCTGCAATAAACATAGGGGTGCATGTATCCCTTTGAGTTAGTGTTTCTGTATTGAATGGATAAAGAAGATGTGGTATATTACAAGCCCATTGGAATATTATTCGGCCATAAAAAAGAATGAAATCTTGCCATTTGCAATGACATGGATGGAGCTAGAGAGTATAATGCTAAGTGAAATAAGTCGGCAGGAGAAAGACAAATCCCATATGATTTCACTTATATGTGGAATTTAAGAAACAAAACAAATGAGCAAAAGAAAAAAGACAGAAAGAGAGACAAACCAAGAAACAGACTCAAGTATAGAGAACAAAGTAATGGTTACCAGAGGGGAGGTGGATGGGGGGGTGGATGAAATTAGAGATGGGGATTAAGGGGCGCCTGGGTGGCACAGCGGTTAAGCGTCTGCCTTCGGCTCAGGGCATGATCCCAGAGTCCTGGGATCGAGCCCCACATCAGGCTCCTCCGCTATGAGCCTGCTTCTTCCTCTCCCACTCCCCCTGCTTGTGTTCCCTCTCTCACTGGCTCTCTCTCTCTGTCAAAATAAATAAATAAAATCTTTAAAAAAAAAAAAAAGAAAAAAGAGATGGGGATTAAGGAGTGCACTCGCTGGGATGAGCACTGGGTGTTGTATGGAAGTGCTGAATCACTATATTGTACACCTGAAACTAGTATTACGCTGTATGTTAACTCTACTGGGTTAGAATAAAAAACTTAATAAAAGATAAAAATAAAAATAAAAACTAGCTTGCCAAAATTAAAAAATAAGAAAACAAAAGTCCTAATTTCTGGATTGTCTTGGGAAAATCAGAGCAGGCTGCATTATGAACAAATGAAAAGTGCTTCTGCCTACAAAAAGCGCGTCATTCAAAAGATGTCCGATCCTTCAGCCCACCCTGGCTGACATTTTATACTCAGCATTTTTACCCTGATATCCTGGAATCCATGTTATCTAGACTCCATTCTCCTCTGAAGCCCCTCCTCTACCTCCTCTCGGTTTCTAGAACCATCTTTCCACCCCAGGGCCTCGCACCTGCCATTCTTCTTCCTGAAATACTCCACTCCCCACTCTTTTCACTTGGCCAACTCCCACTCATCCTTCCATTCCAACCAGCTCTCAGCGAGACTCCCAAGTAGCCTTCAGCCTGCTTATACCCATACCATGCACCACAGAGCACTCGGAGTGGTCTTTTTAAAATGTAAGTCGGATCATGGCACAGGGAATTATAATGGGACACAAACTCCTTAAAATGGTCCTTAAAGGACTATGTGATTTGGACACTTTCCCTGTTCTTTAGTCACATTGTTTCCCTTTCTCCTTCACACACACCACAATTATACTCTTGCCAACTGGAATGTTCTTTCCCAAATCTTCATAGATTCCTTCACCTCATTCAGGTCACAGGACGAATCAACTGCACATCTTCAGACAGGCTTTGTCCCTGGACATCCACAGTCTAGCACAGCAGCCTCCGTCCCTACCAGGCTCCTTTCAATGACCCTCTATCACATCCCTTTGTGACATATCTTAGATAATCCCCTGGACCTCCACATCAGAATTCCCCAGTGGTGGGGCCTGTCAACCTATGCTTTTATTAAGCTACCCGTGATGTGCACCAATTTAGGAACACCCCGCCCATGGGATGATGGAAAGAATGAGGAAGGAACATCATGCATGTTAAGGAATGCTGTGGCTCATCGTTAGTGCGTTGTTCCTTCTGGGTTACTGTAGTTCGGTTCAGCACTGATCAGACGGTACCACAAACCCAGCCTCATTTGTCACAGTAAATTACTATCATTTCCTTGCCTGTTTTAGTGATACCTAACACCCCGACAAACAAAATTCTAGAGAACCTGTTAGAAGCAAATCCAAAAGTCCCTCCAGTCCCTTTGAAGAAATGGCGACGTGAAGGATGAACGCCTAGCGGTGAACTCAGCAAATGAACAAGATGGGGGGAAAAATGCAGACACATGTTAAAAAGAAAGCTGGAGATTCTGTGAGGACTTAAAATCACTGGGAAAATGTCTGATGCCATGAAGAATTGTAAGATTAAAATCTTACTTGATGGTTATGAAAATACAAAGACTAGAGGAAAAGAAATGGAACGTGGCCATAAGATCAGCAAAGTTCAATGGATCTTGTGAGTGGGGGGATGGTTTTCCAGTCAGGCTGAACATGGGAATCATGGAGAACTGATTTCCCAGTGGCCTTGTAAGCTTTTGAATTTGTCTGAGCAACACTGAAGCCACTGGGGATGTCATTTTTATGGTATGCTTCCAAATTTAACCCTTACATAGGAAGAAAAAAGGTTCCACACCAAATTCGAAAGCCCACAACCAATAACCAGAAATGCAATTCAGTCGATATACAACTGACAGTATTACAATCGTCCAGAACATTGATGGGAAGAGATGTTGCTCTCCTCTGAAACAGCCTTCCTATGTACTCTGAGAAACAAACTAAGGGCCTCAGAGGGGAGGGGGTGGGGGAATGGGATAGGCCGGTGATGGGTAGTAAGGAGCGCACGTATTGCATGGTGCACTGGGTGTTATACACAACTAATGAATCATCGAGCCTTACATCGGAAACCGGGGATGTACTGTACGGTGACTAACATAATAAAATAAAAAATAATTATAAATGAAACAGCCTTCCTCTCCTTCGTTGGACAGAATCTCTCCTAGGACCTTTCCTTGATTTCTGGAAATTACAGTTACTTACAAACATATGCATCTTCCTTCCTGCATTGTAAGTTCCTTTAGGGCAACATAATATTGAGGGTCAATAACCAAAGCACCAGAGGCAAAGAGCCTGGATTCAGGTCCTGGGTTGACCACTTGCCAACTGTATGTTCTTATGCAAATTATTTGACCTCTCTAAATGTTAGTTCCCTCACCTCTAAAAAGGTAGTAATCATTTAAGAAATTGAATAATAGCTCACATCTATAAATGCTTCTGTGCCAGGCAGGGGCTAAGGATTCTAAGTGTTCTAGTCAACCCCATAAGAACCCTTTGAGGTAGCTACAGTTCATCTCCCCATTTTATAGATGAGGCCAACTGAGGCAAAAGAATGTTAAATAACTTGCTCAGAGTCGCACAGCCAATAGGTGATTGAGGTGGCGTTTAAACCTAATGTACTGAATACTAGAGTGATGGAATGCTCGTAAAGGGCTCAGAGCAGCAGTTGTATGCCTAGACTGAGCTTTTCCAGGGATTCCTCATCTGTGCCCTTCAGCAGTTAGCAACCCTAAACTACCTTACGCTCTAATCATATAATGTTTGTTGCTGAAGAATGGGGGAGGAGGGTGGTGGATACAAGAATAATCTATAAAGTAACTCACTCCTTCTGAAGTTAATCACCACCCAACTGAGAGCTTCAAGGAAGAACCATTTTCCTGGAATATTTCCAAATCTGCCATCTTCAAAGGGAAAAAATAAATCTCAGCCCCTGAGCCAAGCTTGAACACCTATAGTCAGGCTTGAAAGTGCAATTTTAAAAAAACTTAAAAAAGCATCTTTGTGTAAAATATAGATGATATTGCCAAAGAAAGAAAATAGGTAAATCAAAGCAGGTTTCCAAGTCCGAACCAACTTACCATCATTTCTGAGCAAAGCAGGTACTAAATATTATGCATGGCTACACTGACCCCTAACCAAGTTTCATTTTTATTCTGAATTTCTGTTTGGAGCAGTGCAACTCAGCTCACTGTCAGAAGCCATACTCAGATGTGGGATATAATAAATCCGAAGAGAGAGGCTTTCTCTTTTCTTCCCTAAAATCCACCACAACAATTTCCACATCCTGTTTTATCTTAGACCTTCAGACTTTCTGAACCTAGGGAGTTCTGACATGGAGATACAATTTTCTTTAAAACCCCCTGAAGCAATCATTTAATTTGTGATAAAATTACAGTATCACACTCCTGCCCTGGCTTCCTTCCCTTTGTGCTGTAGGCTTAAGAGAGGCCAGATCGTAGATATTGGAGAGAAGGAAACTTTTATGTGACATCAATAATCTTACATTTTGTCCCTTCTTTAATGGCTGCAATTTGGTTCATGGACCATCCCTCATGCTGCTTGCACCTTCTTTTATATCATGTCCATTGCACGTCAGGTCCAGCACCCCCTTCTTCCAGGAGCCTGCACGTTGTTGGGTGGACCCAAGCTAGAAAGTGAAAGACATTACCTGACCATTTTGGACAGTTGTCAAGGTTCCCTTCCATGAGGCCAGGGAAGAGGCTTGCCCATCCTGATGGAAGAGGCTTGCCCATCCTGACTCAAGAGGCTCACTGGGTGGCTCAGTCCCTTAAGCATCTGCCTTCGGCTCAGGTCATGATCCTGGGGTCCTGGGATTGAGCCCCAAGTCCCATGTCGGGCTCCCTGCTTAGCAGGGAGTCTGCTTCTCCCTCTCCCTCTGCTCCCCTCCCCCCCACCCTCCCACCCCCCCCGCTGGTGAGTGCTCTCTCTCTCTCTCAAATAAATACACAAAAACTCTTAAAAAAAAAAAAAAAGAGGCTCACTAGTGAAGCTGTCATTTTTAAAGCCCCCAGAGAAGAAATGGGGGGGACAACAGAAACACCTTTGGGAAGAAAATAGAATTTCATTCACCCAAGATTTTAGTCTCATTAGGACTTTCAGTTGGATCCCAGGGATGTTTGGAAGGTCTAAGAAGTAAAAAAGAACCAAGAACTAAAACAAATGCTATATATATTTAATAAAATTATGTTTGTATTTTATGTAAGTTATAATATATAATTTACTTCTATATAAATATATTATAAAATATATTTGATGAAATTTTATAATACTTGTGTATGTACTGCATATGTGTATATATTATATATATATATGTATATATAGAACTGAGATGTAACAAAGATTGTCACACTATAAAAGCACCCTTTAACCCTCAATTGCGGGTGCAAGGTTTTCCAGGCTGGCTCACTCCATTGTCCCACTCCCCTTTTCCTTGTTTCTTCTACCTCAACCCACATGCTCTCTAGAGGCATAGATAAATGCATTCAATTACTCAAAAGAGCCACTGATGAGTTACTTTATCGATAAAAGTTAGTACACCTGAAGCCAGGGCAAGGGGACCCATGTTCCTTGGCCTCCAAGTTGACCAGTTATATGACATCCCTGGTACTGTGATGTTTTCATGCCTTTTCCAACTGTTATTCTTTAAATATTTTCACACTGATGTCATGTTTCACTTGTATGTATTGGAAGGTCAATTTCTTGCCTCAAATGGGCCTTCAATGGTCATTAAGGAGGGCACATATTGCATGGTGCACTGGGTGTTATACCCAATTAATGAATCATGGAACATTGCATCAAAAACTGGGGATGTACTGTATGGTGACTAATATAACAAAATAAAAATTATAAAAAAAAAACACAAAAAACAAATGTGCCTTCATCTACTCTGCAAACCAGAAGCCCTAAAGGTACCTGCTCCAGTCTTCTTAGCAGTTTGGGAAATAAGAGTGTTCATACTTGAGCCTGCTCCTGGGGAGCCTTGACCCCTGCCCAAGTGGGTTAGCCATGTTTCCTTTATCACTATCGTGACAAGTACTGAAATATACTGCATTTTCTCTGTCTCCTTGCATTTTCAGTGATAGTTTGGTTCCTTTTATGAAATGTATAGCAAACAGCCCAGGGGGTCTGTCCTCCAGTGAGGCTCTGGGAATCTGTAGGATGGTTGGAGTTGGGGGTGGAGGTGAAGCTGGTCTTAGAGCAACAGACCTCTGCTCTTCTGTCCGCCCAGCAATCCTTCCTGCTTCCTCAGGTGAGAGTTTGCTGAGATTCCTTTGGGAGAAATGCTCATCCTCTGCTCTCTGTTCATGGGTCCCCTGGGGCATGTGTCCCAGATCCAGCACAATAACTGGTTCAGAGAAGGCCGTGTGGCCCCACCAGACCAGGGAGAGTCAGGATGTCTGCATGAACCCTAAGGAAAAGGGAACTTGCCCTCCACGGGGGTTGCTAAACCGATAAAAGGATTCATTTGGCCATTTCTTGTCCTTGGATGAAGAATATGAAGTCCCAGGGAGGGAGGCGGAGCGAAGAGAGTTTCCTGAGGACATGACTTCACACTGAACCAGCCACGCCTAAAGCCAGATAGGCCCTGAATTTTCAGTTTCATGAGCAAATACCTTCCCCTCTTTGCTTAAGTTGGGTTTTCTGTCCTTTGCAACTGAAAAAGTCCTGATTAATAAAGCCAGCTCTATGATCAGTCTTCCCCTCAATAAAATAACAACAACAAAAAGGTTTCATCTGGATTAGGAAATGGGCTCTTTCTTTGAGCAAGGATTATAGCCCATCTTGGGATCGGGATTAGGAAGAAAATGAAGACAGAACCAAAGTATTTGAACTCAATTTATTAACAGAAAGTGTATTCAATCCTTTACCATATATTTATTGAGCACCAGATGTGTGCTGGACAAGTCGGTGTGCCAGGCACTGGGACACAGTCTGAGCAAGAGGTGGAGTCAGGCCCCTTGCTCACACTTAGGTGGAGAAAAACAGAAAGTAAACAAGGAAGTGCTACATCACGTGGTGGCCTATGTTTTGAAGAAAAATAAAGCAGGATAAGGAGGATAGGGAGTGGGGGATGAGCCATGCAGGCCTGTCATCCAAGCAGAAGGCAGAAGCGAAAGGGAGCCATGCCGTTCTCTGAGGGAGACGACAGCGCAAGAGCAAAAGCCCGAGGTGGGGAGGTGCAGGGCAGGGCCGTGGAATGGCTAGGAAGAATCCACAGGAGCTAAAGTCAGAGTTAGAAGGGAGGCCAGATCCTGTAGGACCCCCCTAGACACCATAGGGACTTTCCTTTGACTTTGAGCGAGCTGGGAGCCATTGGAGTGTTTTTGCAAAGAGGAGAGCTGTGACCTCCAGTCATTTAAAGGGTGGCTGCAGCTGCTGTGTGGAAAATAGGTAGGAGTAGGACTAGGGGGTTGCGGGGGGTGGGGGGGGAAGGGGGAGCAAGGACAGAAGCTGAGAGATGCTGTCCCAATTCGACCCAAGCTCTCTGATGGAAATAGCTTAAAACCTCTAAATCCAAACAGTCTGCCAGAAGATGAAGAGTATTAAAAAAACAACTCTCAAATACCCCTGCAGAGAAAGAGTTCAAAACCAGAGCACATAAATAATTATGATTTTAGTCCCTCATAGTTCCAGACCAGTGGTTCTTAATCAAGGACCCGTTTTTCCCCCAGGATACATCTGGCAATGTCTGGAGACCTTGATGGTTGTCACAAATGGGGGGGGGGGGGGAGTGCTCCGGGCGCCTTGCGGGTGGAGGCCAGGGAGGCCGCCAAACACCCACAATGCCCCCACACAGCCCCACACAACAATGAGCGGAGCCGTCCAGCCTCACATATCAATAGTGCTGAGGTGGAGACAGCCTAGTCTACAGAGTGTAAAGATTCATTGTTCTCAGTTTTTGTGTTAGTGACTCTTGCACGAAATATGAAATCAGAGAAGCACGGACGGAGCTGGATTATTTTCCCCTTGGGCTAATCATTTGAAAGACAAAAGCTATCATTGCTGTTTTCCATTTAAGAACAGCTTATTGAAAAAGAAAATAAGAAAAGAGCGGCCTGTGCTCTCCAGTAGATCGTTAGGAAAAGAAGGGACAGAAGAATATTCCTCAATTTGTAACAGGGAGAAGACTTAATTTTTTTTTTTAATATAAAATGTCATTCCAGGGAAACAAAAGTACCTGGCAGAGATTTTGCTTTGGGGAGGAAAATGCCTTTGAAAACCCAACTAGTTGTATAATTAAGTGCTAATGAATGCAGAGCTGTACTTTGTATTCCTTTCCAGCACATTGGAGTTGAATCTGAGCTTGAAAAGCGAAATCCCTCAATGCTCTGGCCCCTCATCACCGCAGTGCAAACCAAGGCCTTCAACTGCTACAGAAGGGGTGTTTCCAAAAAAAAGTGTGAACTACAAATATTATGTTTTCAAACTGCCTGCTTTCTAATGATATGCTAAGTTGTAAACGCAAACCGTATTTAATAGAAAGCAATGTTGCCTCGGAACAAGAAAGCAAGCTATCATAGGTGATGTTTTATGCAAAATGGAACGATAATCGAGTTTTTAAAAAGAAAGAAGGGCTATTAATTTCCAGTTTATAGGGGCAGCAGGAATGCTTTCTGGATGTTTAACTCGCCGACGGTTTCACTTAGAGGAAGACTGAATAATTTTATTTGGGCTCTGGCTAACATCATGTGTAAGAAAGACATTTGAGAATAGGTACGTGTGTCGGATTAAGCCTTCTGCTTGGTTATACAGATAATTGGTCTTTGGAAATTTGCCTTAACAAAAGTTGAGAAAACTAAAAAATACAGCAACAAATAGAGGACCTGCAAACATAAGAAATTCCTCAGTTGACGAGTTATTTAAAATGTTATTATGATCAACCTGCAGACAGGTAATCCTTCAAAGAAGCCACTGGCATTTGATGTTTTTATCTTGATATTTAAAAATAAACTGATATTTGATATTTAAAAAAAAAAAGAGATGGAAATTTGTTTGTTTTACCAATTGGTATTTTCTCTAAAAAGGACTAAAACAAAAATTCCACATACAAAGAATTTAAGAGATAAGCCCAATGGGAAGCAAAATAGACAACCTAAGTTGTCTTGAGTTCAAGTTCAAGTAGCATTTTGATAAACAGGTAGGCTTAAATGGCTGAAGAGAAACAGGGCACTACAATAGGAGGGTAAACGGATGACAAAAGCAACGAGTATCCTACTTATCGGTTAAATACCAACTTGGATCTGCCTGATTTCATCGGAAACACAGGTTCTCACCCAGCTCTGACCACAGACGCGTGCCATGGCCCAACATCCCTTCCAAGAGAACCTGGAAGCATGGGGCTATGCAGGGAACCACCACGGAAGACCAGGACAGCAGTGAGATGAGGCTGCCCAACAGTCTATTCCTGCCCAGTGATAACACAACCACAGAAGGAAGAGGTTGGGGCAAACCAGTCTAGTGACACAGTAAGACAGACCCGATATATTTTTCTCTGTTGTAATCATGCATACATCCAAAGTTGTCTGCTTAAGAACTCTCTGGGTGAGACAGGCAAATAGCTTCTTCTGCTGGCTCTGGTCAAACCAGCAGAATTAACCAACTGTGGAGCTGCATGTCCACATAGCTCCACCTTGACTGCCAGTCAACATCCCCCACACCAGCAAAGCTACGGATTGGGAAGCTTGCAGCCTGCAGCCTGGATGGCTCGCTCGCCCATGAGATTCTGGCAGAAGTAGTCCAGGCTAGAGCAGCAAAGGCAGAGTGGGAAGGAGGCCTTTAGGATGCCTTTGCCAATGCCAAACACGGAATGTAGTCAGCCTGCTTGAAGTTCAAGAGTGACATGATCCACCTGATGGATGACCCACAAATTAAACAGACCATTTCAGGTGAGTGGTTGGAGAGTCAAATGAACTCAAACTTCTTTTCTGATATTTTTCTGAATAAAAGATACCTACGGGGGGGAGGGCCCTAGGTGGTCGTCGGTTAAGTGTCTAACTTCGGCTCATGTCATGATCTCAGGGTCCTGGGATGGAGCCCTGCATCAGGCTCCCTGCTCAACAGGGAGCCTGTTTCTCCCTTTCCCTCTGCCCCTCCCCCTGCTCAGGCTCACTAGCTCTCTCTCTCTCTTTCTCAAATAAATAAATAAAATCTAATTTTAGATTTTAGTAGCACAAGGGAGTCCAGTAGCACAAGAGAGGTTGGCCTATGGGAAATGTATTACCTTGAGCTTTGAATTATTGATTTTTTAATGGGAACGTCTCTTCTCTCAAACCGAACTCTATGTTTCTTATATTTCTCTATTATCAACCTCCCATCCCTGGCATTTAGCATTTAAAAACAGCCTCTTAGCAAAGGCTCTGCTTAGAGGAAAGAATAAAGAGTCATAGGTGATATTTTTTAAGAATTGAAAGAAAATTCAATGCAAAGAATTTTTAAATAATTGCTTCTGAAAGGGCACAAAAATTAATGGTTTGTGGGTAACACTTCCATATTTTTTCCTTCAGTTTTTTTATTTTTTATCATCATAAATTTGAAGGCAAAAAAAATTGTGAGCAATATTCAAAGGGCAATAGAAATACTTTAATGTCACTGAAAACCCAGCAGAAATTAAAGCACTTCTGTCAGGATATCAGGGTTAAAGAAATTGTGAATCAGGAGAAAGACACACGGATGTTACTTTGAACTCCAAGCCATAACCTGGCTCGTAGGCCTGCCACAGTCTAATGCTGAATCAGTCAGAGCTCTTGGTGGCAATCACCAGAATCTTCTTTGACTGGTTTAAACATTTATATAAAGTTATTTTTAACTTTATTTATATATTTAAAAGTTTTTATTTAAAGTCTACCCCTCACCACTATTCCCCAAGTATCCAAGTACCAGGTCCTTAGTAACATGTCCTAAGCAGATAGCAATTGAATTTTTTTTTTAAAGATTTTATTTATTTATTTGACAGAGATAGAGACAGCCAGCAAGAGAGGGAACACAAGCAGGGGGAGTGGGAGAGGAAGAAGCAGGCTCATAGCAGAGGAGCCTGATGTGGGGCTCGATCCCATAACGCCGGGATCACGCCCTGGGCCGAAGGCAGACGCCCAACCGCTGTGCCACCCAGGCGCCCCAGCAATTGAATTTATATCAACAGTTGTGCTCTTTTTTTTCTCCCCAACAGTTATGTTTTTAATGCTTGGAAGGGAGCCTTGGTTCAGCCACTTAGAAATTATGTGATGTTAGGCAAATTACTCAACCCTATGAGTCTGCTTCCTCCTCCACAAAATTGAAACGATGCGTTTCTCATAGAGTTGATGTGATGACATTTTTGGAAATGGGGCACAAGCCTGGACTGGAATAGACACACGATAAATACCAGGTCCACACGTGCACAAGCCTTATGCTTTAATGGAGTAAGCAGCTACCTAGCTGTGTGATTGCCAAGGTCCCAGGAAACCCTCCCACCCCTCAACCAGCCCCCAATACACACACACACACACACACACACACACTCACACACATCTGCTCCCTGATGACTGAAGTCAGGGAATGCTGGGCTCTAGCCATGAGAAATGAGTTTGACAAGAGCATGGATTTGGGTAACCCACATTGAGGCAGATGTGGTAGCTATGAGAGCCCATTCGGAGAGCCGTTGTAGGGGAAGAGGAGGGGAAAAGGCAAAGGACGCTGTTGGTCTGGCAGTGGCAGGAAACAGACACCACAGAGAACTGCCTGGAAGTAAGAAGGGGTGAGGCAGCCACTGAAGTGGCCCAGATATTCCTCAAAGTGACAAACAACAAGCCCCATTTGCCCAATGTAGAGAGTGAGCCGTGAGTATAACTAACCCATATTATAGGGATTCTAGGATAGAAGTCACAAAAGACTGGGTTGGGCCGTGCCTGCATCACCTTGGAAAGGGCACAAACTACCCGCAACTCTTGGACACAGGCAGTCCCAGGTAAGGGGGGCAGGAGGGGCTTCAGGGGACATACGTGGACCTCAGGCACAGAGGGCTGAATTCATTTCTGACCAAAGAAAAATCCCTCCTATGTGTAATCCCTGATTTCTTTCTTTTTAAAGATTTATTTATTTGAGAGAGCGACTGAGAGAGCACAAGCAGGGGGAGAGGCAGAGGGAGAAGGGGAGAAGCAGACTCCCTGTCCAGTGGGGAACCTGATGTGGGGTCTGATCCCAGGACCCCGAGATCATGACCTGAGCAGAAGCCATGACCAGTGACTGAGCCCCCGACTGAGCCATCCAGGTGCCCCTGTAATCCCTGATTTCTAATATCACCTTACAGTAAACACCCACCCAGAATAACTCTCTATTTCTGACGGTCAAAGCAAAACAAATAAAAAACCTAAGTGAAATAGTGAACTGAGCCAGGAAGGCTTGAGAGAAAGTGTAGAAAGGTGAAGACTTCACGGGCAGGCCCACACCACATAGGCTCTTTTGACTCCCTCTGTCTTACATGAATGCCCTTCATCCCTGTCACTACCTGGTGGGCTCCTCTTCATCCTTCAAGACCCAGCTTAATTATTTACTGCCTTCTCTGTAAGACCGTCCCAGGACTACAGAAGGAATTAGTCACTCCTTCATTGTGCTTTATCTCACTGCTTGGGCACCTCCTGTGTCCCACTTCCTGTTTTCTTGGCTCACTTTTCTGACCCAGCCCTTGCTGTGGCACCAGCTGTGCCCAGGAATTACATGGCAGCCTTGTACCTCAGCCACACCCCCATCTCTTCATCACGGCCCCGTCCAGCCATCTTGACACATGTGCAAACCACAGCGGAAAAGAGAGTTAACATCCTATGGGGCAACCCTTGACCATCACAAGATGGGAGCTGGTGGAAAAAATGCCCCACTCCTACATGTCTCGGGGAACAACGTTGAGGGACATTCTACACAGCTGTTAAAAGGTCCCCAATGGATTGCATTCCAGTTGCCCTCAGCAGTAACCAGTTAATAATACACCCTTCAACTGGCTTTCAAGCCTTCCCAGTTTCATTCTGTCTAGCAAGCACCCCACACATACCTTGAAATCACTTCCCAAAATAAACTGCGGCAAACAAGCCCTCGACTCAGGCTCTGCTCAGATAACAAGTTCACAACGGTTTTGATGGTAAAGCACACAGAAAAACAGAACATCCACAAAGACCACTCTTCTATCCTCAACAGGTCAGCTTGGAAACCAGTCCCATTGTTACGAGGATTACAAAAAGAGATGGTATCTAGCAGGATCCTGCGGCTGGATGAGCATGAAACTATCACTCTCAGAGAGGAAAATAATCCCAGCTTTGAAAGATGTTAGTCGAAGGACCATCTGTGTGTAGCGAGGCCATCTCCTGCATGCAACGTGGCTTACTATCAATAGTAAGATAAATTAATCCTCTCTTCTAGAAATGGCCCACCCACAGTTAGAGTTCAGTCTTTTCCACTGGTGGCTCCTCGTCACCCGGAAGTCAGTGGGGCTTTTGCAAGAACCCATGATAATTTATATGAGCACCGTGCCTTGTATGCAGAGAGAATAAATGGCTCATCATTTTCATCTGACTACTATGCATGTAGATGAGTTGTGATTAATCAGAGAGAAATTCATTTAAAAAATGTTGCTGATTTGGGGCACCTGGGTGGCTCAGTCGGTTAAACACCCAACTCTTGATTTTGGCTCAGGTCATGATCTCAGGGCTGTGAGATCAAGCCCCCCAGAGGGCTCTGCTCTGGGTGTGGAGCTTGCTTAAGATTCTCTCTCTCCCTTTCCTTCTGCTCCTCTCCCTCCCTCTCTAAATTCATTCATTAATGAATGAAAATGTTACTGATTTCAGCCAGGATGTATGCTCTCCATCAGTGGTGCATATTCTAACATGGGGGGTATCTGCAAACTACTTGCAAATTACAAAGGGGCGCCATGTTCCAAAAGATTGACAACTCCCTGTTTTAAGTGATATGAATGAAAAACAATAATTGCTTAATAATAACCTCTATGCACTGAGTGCCTACATATATTATCTTAACCCTTTCCACAATCCTGCAAGAAAGTATTATTAGTCTTATTTTAAAGGTAAGAAAACAGATTTAGAATGTGTAAGGGACTTTCCTAAGGCCACGGGGATAATAAGTGATGAACTGAAGATCAAAACCCAGGCCTGTGAGACCTTATTATCACTCTCATTCATTCATTCATTCATTCACTCACTGGTAGGCACCTCTGGGGACATGGCACGTGCTAGAAACTTTGGGAAAACACAGCCGCTATCTAAGCCCTGCTTCTCAAAACATCTTTCTTCTGCCAATTTAATTCAATTACTCTGTCTTTCTGCTCAGCTTAAGCAGGTTTAGAGTAACAGAACCTGACCTTGTCTTTCGGCTTCTTTTCGCAGCCCCTAAGACCCATGCTGCCTATCCTTTTTCAAGGATTTCTTGTTCTTTTATCACCTGTTTGTTCTCTGGCCTTTAACTCGCCTACAGAGAAAGGTGAAAGAGGAGACAAGCCCAGTGACTTGCACCTCTTCTGAGAGCCCAGTCCCTTCCTTTAGCTGGGGAGGAGAGGCTGGGTCTGTAGAAAGGAATCAAAATGTTGGCAAGTACAGGGCCCCATCGTGTCCAGCCACGCTTCCATGAGGCACGGAGTGGAGGCAAGAGAGACATGTGTGGCCATGTTTTCCACGTGTGCCCTTTTTGTTCCAAAATCAGGGACAATCCCACTGAGAAACAGCTAACTGTGGGCAAGTCCCCCCTTTAAAATGCCACCGTGAACAAACCCAGCAAAGCCAAGCAGCCATCAACCCTGCTACTTACGACAGAATGACTGTCAGCCCAGTGACACGGTGAGGCTGGACCCAATCAACTTTGATGTATTTGAAATGTGTGATTCTCTGAGCACATGTATCCATCACAATGGCCCGGGCCGTTCCCTGACAGGGTGTCTCCTGACGAAGGACTGCTCAGAAGCACAATGAGCGGAAGTACTCTTCCCAGATCCATCCACAGACAGCACGTGGGTAAACAGAAGTGCCAACACAGCCACAGGACATCTCCAGGAACTGTTTCCAGGGACACATATGATGCTACAGTGACAAGGGAAACCCAGCATCCACAGTACCCACATCTGGTTTTGGTCAGGGTTGCCTTCTCCCGAGTCCCAGGGATGCCAGTCTCAAAACACAGCTGGCCCAGCTGCTCAATTAACCATGAGATCTACTCCGCGGAGTTCCCGAGTCTTAAAGAAGCAGGGTGGCAAATGCTCTTTGAGCCAGCAATCGAGCTCCTCTCAGAATTCTTCTGAATGCACACGCCAAGGTTTGGCTGTAGAGCTGTTCATCGCAGTGTGATGGTGACGGTGATGGTGATGGTGACGGTGACGGTGATGGTGATGGCGGGGTTGGAGGGGTACACAGCACTGGTCTATGCACTTGGTGTATATTAATTCAGTTTGTCCTCATAACAACCCCAACAGGTAAGTGAGACCATGGTCACCAGTTTACAAGTGAGGACAACTGAAGGAGTTAAGGCAGTGTCAGTATGACCCAGCCAGCGAGAGGCCGAGCTGGCGCTGTGGCGGCAGTCTCTCCGGAGACGGCTCTCCTGACCGGCTGTGCGGGTTTCGAGAAACCAACCACCGTCATGTGCTGCCTCCTTCAACTGTGCAGAACTTCCAATTTTATACCTTTTAGTCCTCAACAAAAAATGACAGAGAATCCATAATAATAAACTCATGACAGAATTATGAAACTACCTCCGAGACGAAATAACCTACTCTACTCTTCAGTCAGAATAAAACGTACTCGGGTTTTTTAAAGCATATTTAACTACTCTGGCTTCCAATAACCACCTTCTTGCTGTACCCTCCCCTGGTGTAGGGTGAGATCATCCCTCTCGGGTCTCTTTTTATAAGGACGCTAATCCCATTCATGAGGGCTTCACTCTCATGACCTAATCACCTCCCAAATACCTCCCCTCGAAATATTATTACGTCAGGGGTTAGGTCTGCAATATATGAATTTTAGGGGGACACAACATTCATTCTGCAGCACCAAGACTCAGAGAAGTTAAGAAATGTATTCAAAGTCACACAGCCAGTAAGCGGTAAAGCCAAAATTCAAATTTTCTGGACCCAAAACGCAATGTTCTTTCTACCAAGTAATGTTTCCAAAGGACTATGAGCTTACGCCCTTAAAAAAAAGCACCGATTCCAAGTGAATTTAATATTTTGTCCCATGATCTTATGAGAACCAATAAATGCCTCTCCTCCAAGTACCTGAGAGCTTCCATGAAGGACCCAACCTAAAAACAGAGGTGATTCCTGCCCCCTACACAGAGCCCGTCTCAAATAATCCTGATGCAAGTGGTACAAGATCCCCACCTCTCTGTCTACTTATTTCACTCTTCTCTTTACCACTGTTCACAGCCACAAATATTAAGCTCTAGCGGATCCCTTACAATTTCTGCTGAGAAACGGGGATGTAACTCCAAGGCGGATTCCTTCAGAACGTAACCCTGGAAATATTAGCATCCTTGACCTACCCGTAGAAGGGCTGCGGTGGCTCAGGTCGGAGCCCCTCCCCACCACCCGCTGTCAGGGTTAATGGACTAGTCCAGCTGGGTCTCAGCTCATTCTCCCCACTCAGAGTGTTCACTGCCAGGCGAGCAACCCAACCTGACCAATACGACCGTGGAAACAGCCTGTGCTGAGTTAGCACCACAATCCACAGGTCTGGGCTGGCAGTAGGAGATAGTCAGGGATGGGGGATCCGAGCAGCAGAGCTCTACGGACTGCCGGCTTTCTCCGGACAACTGGAGGGTGTGAGCGCGGCTCTTCAGAACGCTGGCGGCTCTAACAGATGCGTTCCCATTATCATTTCAGCCTGTCATTTGCAGAAATCTGATTTCTCTTACGACGTGTGGCATGCCAATGGGGAGGCGAGACCCATCCTACGTGGGCATTGGCCTCTCATCCTTTTTAAACTTCTGCGTTTGCTGTCCCCTGAAAAGCTAGTTCCCAGATTTCCCCCCCGCGGTCACCCTCCTCTCTCCTACTTCATTAGATAGCCTTACCCTCTGACACGGTCAAACTTCTCCCCAGAGACCCACAGGACACATCTTAGGACCGAACACCTTACAATCATCCTGTCGTAGTTTGGCTACAATCAATATGCTTTGGGCATGTTACTGACTTGACTGTAGGTTTAAGAAGCACAAGGACATCTTCTCTTTATACTAGCAGCGCTTGCGGAGATGCTGAAAATAACGAAGGCTGGGATGGGAACATTTCACCTGAACCCTTTTGCAGAGATGCCTCTGAGAAGAGAAGGTGACGGGTGCCAGGAGATCAAAGGCATCAGGAAGTGTTTGCAGAGTTTTGCTGGGGGCTGTGCTCCTCTGGAATCCGAACTGTCACCAGCACATGGAGCCGGGCTGACTTATGAAGTGGGCCGCATGCTCGTTTGGTATTCTGGAAAGGCAGTGGCGTGTGTTGGGGGGCCGAGGCGTGCTGGCGACTCTGGGGTCTGCCAGGCTTTCACTCTCTCCAGCTTGCCCCTGCCTCCCAGCAGGAGCTGACCCGGGCTTGGAAGAGGTTAACTAGCACAAACAGCTATCATTTGTGACGAGTGGGAAAGCCCCATGTGTTGCCCCAGCTTCTCTTTATGAGGCAGGAGGGGTGGTTTTTCTCTGTTGTTCAGACGGTTGGCACAAGGTAAGTACCCAGCATGCTTCTGCTTTAGGAACTGGAAGGGGCCTGTCTCCAGGCAAGTGTTCAGGAGGCAAATAAGAAAAGGAAGGCATCAGAAACCCTCCTGTTTCTCAACTGGGGGAGGCGAGGGGTGACGGGGGTAGGGAGAGAAGTTGGGGTAGGGTGGGGGTAGGAGCAGAATAGCGCTGAATAAATGCGTTCACCTCGACCTAATCGGTTCAAATGCTCTATTTTCAGACCCCATCTGCTTATCTCAAGGAAAGTTTGGGGAACAGCTCCCGTCCCATTGTGAGCCCATCATTTTGCAAATCTATTCCCGTCAGAGCTCTCATTATAACAGATGTCAGCGGAGGAATCCGAGCTGTCGGGGAACCGCCAACCATGAAAAGGAGGGGCAGAGGCAGCGAGCTGCAAACAAAACAGTCGCCCCCACCACAAACGTAAACAGCCTTGTTTGTCACAATATTTTCCCACATTGCCTGACAATTCCAGGGGACTTCTTTCAAAAAGAAAAAAAGGGGGGGGGGATCACTGTAACAATGAGGAGGCCGAATTCAGCAAGTTCGCCTCCTCCAAGTTGAAGGATTTGTAACCTGTTCCTAAAATCATCTTTCTCTGCAAGGAAAATGAACGTGTGTCCCTTCCCTACAGGAGAGTTTCTTGCCAACACTAAAAATGGTGCACTAGCTTTTAGTCTGGGCAGCAATGTGAAGGGTTTAAACTGTGGGATTTGTTCCCTTTTTTCTTTCTTTTTTCTTTTACCTTTTTTTCCCTCTCTTTTGGTAAACCCTGCCTCGCCCTGGGTTGTGATCAATGCAAGACCTAAAATTTTGCACACTGTGAGAAGAGAACAATTTCTTGCCAGCCCTACCCTCTTGTCAGATAATCCACGTGAGATAATCATCTGGGAGGTCCGTAACCGTAAGAACTCAGTCAAGGGCTGCTTACCCCGGGAAGCATTTTGTCTAAACTGGGTTTTCTGTTGTCCAAAGAAAGCAAAGGCTTGCTTTTGGAACTGGAAATACTGAGGGCTCCAGGTTTTCACCCAGCTCTTGATTTTGGTGGTTTGAAGGCAAGTCCCTCTCACTACATTTTTGATAAAAGAAACTGAACTCGGGAACTATTAAAAGCTAGCAACCATCAAAATAGATTAATTCCAGGAACCTGAGAGACTTCCCTGAATTCCCACTGAATATCGAAGCCCATCAGTGACATAGTTTGAAGACAGAAGGCCTCACACACACGGGAGCTTGAGTTAGTCACTCGGAGTTAGTTAGTTCTTTGTTGAAAAGAAGACAGATCCCTAAAATAGCACTTTGGTTTTTTAAAAAGTCCACTTTAACCAAAATTCTAAAACTGCATAATGAGACACTGTGGGGTTCAAGTTTTGACATAACTTGGGTGGTGATGTTTGGTTGGTTTACTTTTCTATTTTTAAGACCAAATGATTAAGGCTGACTCCGGTGTTGTGGCCTGCCCACGTGCCCCATGAAGGCACTTACAAGCAAGAATTCCTTGGGACACCTGGGTGGCTCAGTCGGTTAAACGTCTGCCTTCGGCTCAGGTCATGATCTCAGGGTCCTGGGATAGCAGCCCACGTCAGTCTCCCTGCTCAGTGGGAAGCCTGCTTCTCCTTCTCCCCCTGCTGCTCCCTCTGCTTGTGCACTCTCTCTCCCTCTGTCAAAAAAATAAATAAAATCTTAAAAAAAAAAAAAAAAAACAGCATACTAGCGTATGCTGTTCTACGCTTCACGGAAACTCTCTAACTTTCATGCCAACAAGGCAGCCAGGCCAATGTCAGTATTCCCATTTTATAGTTGAGGAAACTAAGACCCTCAAAGAGCTAAGGTTTAGAGCTCTGTATTCCAACCCTAACGCTTTTCCTCTACATCCTATGTATGAAAAGTCCCATCAACTTGGTGCACAGTCATCTGCACCTTGGGATACCAAACAGCCACAAAAACAGGGAAGAGAAGAATATTCATCCAGATGAGAAAACGTTTGCAACATATGAAGCAGGAAAAAAGGCCTGATGCCAGAAGTAATGTGTCGTACGATATAATTTGTTTTATCAATGGATTCATTTACGAGCCTGGATTAGAAATATGTATACAAATACTAATCGTGGTTATCACCAAATGGTGAGGATTTGACTTTCTTTCCTATACTCTGCATTTAAAACATCTGACACGATAAACTTATAAAATTGTATTTTGTCCATCAGAAGAAAAGTCATGTATTTGATTGGCAGTACTTAATCACAAATAATGTTCTGGACGAAAGAAAGCTTAATTAAGAGAGGAAAATCGCTCAATTTTATTTTGTTGAAGTCTCTGCGAACTCCTGTCACAATGACACGGAAACCTCTTGACTTTCAGATCTACGACCTCCACGGCAAAATCAAATAGTGTCATCTGCCGTTGGAATGGTATGCTTATTAAATTATCATTAGTATGTGTGGCTTGCTAACTACGGGACAGAATGCAGAGAGAGGAGGGAGGCCACAGTAACCGTTCTAGTAGCATCTAGCCTTGCCAGCCTCATCTAACAAGGGGGTGAGATGCCGCACTGAGTCTTCCAAGAGGTCACATCAAACCACTCCTGCCCCACAGGCAAGGGGAAGCGTGGCTCACACGGAAACGAGGAATTATGTGTCTGCTGGCATGACTGGAACCGATGCCAATCAAACAAAAGTTCCGCCTTCCGTTCAGTCCTTGACGGGCTGTGATTCCTTTCAGATGGAGTCGGCCAACAGACTGAGCTACCGAGTATTTTCTGGCTGCATTTCATAACGCTAATGATGTAAATGAATATTTAGCCTCAAATATTAACTTGGAGCCACAATGCTGGTTATGTCCTCGAACTCAGTAATGACTATACTTATTGAATACTACGGTGATTTGTCATTGCTGGAAACAGCAAAATTGTCCCCTCAGATTTCCAGGCAGGAATTCATTCTGACAATATGAAGTTTAATATTTTTAATCCCCCCGAAGACCTCTTGGCTGATGGGCTGCTTGCTAGTTCGGCACCTTCGGCACCTGCTATGGTCTTGACTGCTGCTCCTTTCCACTGTGCTTTTGGCCGCATGGGTCTCAGTTAAGAAACATCCTCCCCTTAGTCCCTATTTTCTGTGAAAAGGTCCCCTGGGTGACCTCAGAGTCTAGGTAAACAGTAAAACTGTGGTGCCCAGCCTGGTTTGGGGATCCAAAGCACACCCTGTACTCGGGATAGTTAAAGTTTCTGAAGCTGCCTTTTGAAAGCAACATTTCCTGACATCATGTTTACAGCACGTGTTTGAGGTTGAACTATACGAAGCTGACGTTTTTGTAGGGCAAAAAGGGTTAAAGATCAGCAATTTGACTTTGTTCAAGCACAAAATACTTGTCAAGCTACAAATTTTCAGATCATAAAATCAGATAATGATCCACCGAAAATGCATGACATAGGTTAATATTCTGCCACCTTCCTTCTCAATAAACGATAACCCTCCATCGCTGACATTTTATGGGCAGAGAGATGTTTGGTGTAGAGTCACTGCCTGGGTCTGAACTCCAGCCTGGCATTTGCTAACAGCGCCGTAGTGGACAAGTCTGACTTTCTCTAGGCCTCAGTTTCCTTGTCAGCAAAATGGGGCTATTCTAGTACCTAGGTCATAGGCTCCCTGTACGGATGAATGAAGTACATTAAGTGCTTAGCCCCACACCTGGGCATATAGTCAGTGCTCCATAAATTAAACTCTTTGATCCAGTCAACAAAATTATCTATCATCTCTTATTATCTCCAAAAATGCCCTCATGGAGCATTCATTCTGATGGATGTTATTGTTTTATCAAAATTCTTTGACGGGTGTTTCAAGGTTCTTCTCGTCCCAGAAATATCTGCCAGTCACCAGCCTGGAGGCAGACTTAGGATTCAAGTAAGTATCCCAACAATTATTCGGAGACTCCATACATCCAGCTGGCATGCTCTGGAAGAGGGGAAAGGAGGAGGAGGATGTTGGGGTATCTCATAATTGCATTCATCTTCCTACACCTGCAATCACACTCCCAAATACTTGTCCATGCATGACCCTGGGCATCCACGACCCGGTAGGAGAACCCCCGCGCTCCTTCCCAGGTCCCGCTCTAACTTCAGACATGGAGCATCAATCCTAGCTTTCTGTCACAACTCAAACAGTGGTGTTCATTCATTCATTCATTCATTCATTCATTCATTCATTCATTCCACAACCACTTGCTTCACATTTACTATGCACCGGTTACCATCTTAGGGATAAAGGAATGGAAAGAGACTACACTCCACCCAAAAGAAACTTACAGTACTGTTAAAGAAAATGTCAAATGAACAAGCAATTACAGTTAGCTGTAGTAAGTGGTAGGAGACCATTCGCCATGGGTCTCTCAAATCTCTGCATATCTTGCCAGCAGAAGCACTAACTGCCCTTTCGCTCACACTGTCTCTTCAAGAATGTTTGTATAGCAAACAGCTTTGGAGGATACAGTATTGCCCTCCAGAGAAAAGAGAAGGTTTGTTTTTGGTTTGTTTTTTTTTTTACTGTCTAGTATAATAAAGCTAAGGTCTCTCCTTGGGGTAAATTTGGGACAGATTTGCTTGCAACCCACTATAAAAGATTTACGTCCTCTAAGCTATGGGTTTCTCTCCTGTGATTCAACCCACGCATGTACAGAGGTCACCAGGCCCTCAGTACGTCACTCACCTAAATTGAGCTCAGGAAGCCAGTGCAAGAAAATGAGGCTGTTCTGGCAATGGCTATTTCTGTCACTCTGACCCAGGGGTCTCGTGTCCTCTGCCAGAATTTAGGAGACTATGGAAGGCTAATATTTGAGGGCAATCTTTCCAGACATGGGGATTAAGGAGCCAAATCCTGAAGGCTCAGTAGAGTTCACTTATCAAAGTGGAGGGAAGTTGCCTCAGATGGGGAAAAAAAAATGGCACGAATATTCTGTTTCCCTGAAAGCTAGAAATGACTTTCCTGACCTTCACCCACACCCATAGTTTTGTGAGCCTCTAATTCCCTGTAATATAGCCCTCACTGCTTGAAATACCTACAGTGGATTCTGTTTTCTTGGCAGACCAACCTTATTGATACAAAGAGATGGGAAAATCAAGAGAGAACAGGACAGTATATGGAACAAGGACACGGAAGTAATGGAGATGAGGAAGGGATTCAGAGTTTGAGTGAAGGAGAGGACCTTAAAGAGGTGGAGGAATCCTTCTCTGATTCTCTCAGAAGAGAAGGAAGCAGGGAAGAGCATGAGTAAATCAAAGTGAAACAGAAAGCCAGGACACTAAAGGTTCTTTTCTCTCTCCGAAGCAATAATAATTACTAACGTTTATTGACGCCCTGGTATGTGTCAAACAATGATCTAATGACTTTGTATGTATTAGTTCATTTCATGTTCATGATGTAATAAAGACAATTATTATCATTTCCACATTACAAAAGAGGGAACTAAGGTAAAGGAGATTGAGTGCAGAGCCGGAATTTAACTTGGGCAGTCCATCTTCAGATAGATCTAGATATAGGTAGAGATACAGATATGGATATTCAGTTACAGAATTGGAATCGGATTAATATCCTTGGTTCTTGCTCATTTATTTTTTTAAAGATTTTATTTATTTATTTGAGAGAGAGAGCATGAGCAGGGGGAGCGGCAGAGGGAGAAGCAGACTCCCCGCTGAGCAGGGAGCCTGATTCAGGGGCTCAAAACCAGGACCCTAGGATCATGACCTGAGCTGAAGGCAAATGCTTAACCTACTGAGCCACCCAGGTGCCCTCATTTATTATTTTAATAAGGAAAAATCACCTATCTACGCACCCCCCCATACACGAACGACAATGTTGACAAGTTACATGTACTTATGTGTTTCCCCAGTTCTGTTCCTGTGCCTCTCGCCATCTGAACTAATCATCATACTGAATCTTGTCACTATCATACTTTTATTTATTAGAATATAGTCTTGTTTTTGGCTCAGGTCATGGTCTCAGGTTGTGGGACCAAGCCCCACATCAGACTCTGCTTGTCCCTCTCCCTCTGTTCCTTCCCCCTGAGCACTCATTCTCATTCTCTCTCTCTCTTTCCATCTCTAAAATACATAAATAAATTAAATCTTTAAACTATAGTTTTATGACATATATGTGTATACCTAAAAATTACATATTTAATTTTAACTTTTCTTAACTTGAATAAAAAGGTGATGTGTTAAATGTAATCTTCTGAAAGAATTTTTTAAAAGATTTTACTTATTTATTTGAGAGAGAGAGAGCATGAGCAGGGAGAGGGGCAGAAGGAGAAGCAGGCTCCCTGCTGATCCCAGGACCCTGGGATCATGACCTGAGCTGAAGGTAGACGCTTAACCAACTGAGCCACCCAGGAACCCCCTGAAACAATTTTTTTTCACACTTTATTAAACATGAGATTATGTATATTGTTTGAACTTTTCAATTCTTTCATATTATTATTAATACTTTTGTCTACTTGACCTATCAATTACTGAGAAAATTGTACTAAAATCTCCCTAGTGTGGTATTGGATTTGTCGATTTTTTCTTGTAGCTAATTTTGGTTTTATCATTCTGAGGGTATGTTGCTAGGCAAATACACGTTTAGAATTTTTATATTTTTCTCATAATGTGAACCCTTGTCATTATGTAGTAACTTTCATTATTTCTCATAGCATTCTTGGCCTTAAAGTCTGAAGTTATTAATATTGCTTTCTTATGACTAGCGTTTGCCTGTTACATCACTTTTTATACTTTCGGTTTTTTTGTATCTTCATGTTTTAAATTTGCCTCTTTAAAAAAAATAAAATAAAATAAAAAATTTTAAAAACGCTGTTTGACAATCTTCGTCTTTTAACTGGAATATATGCAAGTTAATTTTTTGCAATGACAAATATATTTGGGTTTACTTCTACCAGTTTAGTTTGTACTTTCTATTTGTCTCACACTTTGTGTTTCTTTCCTCTCTTGGATTGAATTTTTTTCTTATTCCATGGACTCCTAGCAATTTAGAATTTATAATCACTATTTCTATTATTTCATATTTCCATATAGATTATAGCATGCCTATTTAAGTTACTAAAGTCTAAAATTAATCATACATTTATCCTCATCCCATGAAATGCAAAGCCTTAAATTGCTTTCTATTCAATCAGCCATTTCTAAGTTGCATGCTATTGTTGTTCTGTTTATTTAATTCTGTCTCGGCTTTTCACCATAAATGTTTTATATAATTGATGTTTGTTTCAGAGATACACACACACACACACACACACACACACACACAGCTTTTTCACTAATCATACCTTCTTGTATCTACGAACCTTCCATCTAGGAACACCTTTATCATCCCTCAAATACATCCTTTCAGAATTCTCTGTAGTAAGAGCCTGTTGGTAGCAAACTCTCTGTTTTTGTTCTTCCTTGAAATGTCTTTATTACACCTTGACTAGTAGATTTTGAGCTGCAGAATCCTGGGTTGACAGTTATTTTCTCTATACATTCACAAAATTCCACTGTCTCTACTTGCTTTCATTCCTGCTGCTCACAAGTCAGTCCCATTCAATTGCCATTCTTTTATAACTAGTCTCTTTTTCTCTATATGCTTTTAAGATACTCTCTTTCTTTGGGGATTCTGAAGTTTGACTGTGATGTTTCTAGCTGTGTATTTCTTTCCCTTCACCTTGATTGGGGTGAAGGGAAAGATAGATTCCTAACTATGAAGATTGGTGTTTTTCATCAGTTCTGAAAAATACTTATCACTCTCTCTTCAAACCTTTCCTCTCCCTCATACACCTCATCTCTACTGAAACTCCAAATATTAGACCACTTCACTCTATCCTGTGTCTCCTAATCTTTCTTAACTATTTTTCATCTCTTTATTTCTTTGTGCTTCATCCTGGATACTTTCTTCAGATCTAAGTTTCAATTCATCAATTCTCTTTTTCACTGTGCCTCCTCTACTATTAAAATCCATCCACTGATGGTTTTTCTCTCTTCATCTAGTACAAGTCTCAAAGCAGACCATTTTCCTTGCTGTTCCCTGCTCGAGGAGTTGGCAGCTTTATTTTTAGTTTCCCCTTACATACTCAGCTTCTGTTGGCTTGTGGGGTGGCAGCAATATTTGGGGTCTCTTATTCTTCTCACTTGCAGTAGAATCTAGTCTTTCTCCTTTTTCCCATTACAATCAACACAAACTTCACTGGGGTTTCAGCAGATGTCCTCAGAAAGAAAGTGTCATTGGAAATCTGTATGCCTCTTTGATTTCCTTCCCTCCTAACAGCTCATTAATGAATTTTAGGATTTTTAAAAATTGTATTCTGCATTTGAAGATTTCACTGGGAGGGTAGTTCAGTGTCCTATCCACCGTTCTGACAAAAATAGAAAACTGGTTTGTTTTCAATCAGGATAAGAACAGACTCCAAATCCAGCACTACACATCTCAGGTTTTGTGGAGCGATTCAAGCAGATGTTGCATATATATGATGTATGAAAAGCAAGTGGCAAATAAATGTATACGATACAACCCAATTTATGTAAAAATAAATATTAAAAAAGCTTGAAATACACATTTGTTTGTATATGGATATGAGCACAGAGAAAGATGTAAAGGGTTACATACAAAATGGTCTGGGTTATTTCAGAATGGCCAAGATAGGATGTGAGAAAATAAGGGAATATACTACAAAAAGAGAAAAAATATACAAGTTGATAAAATGTACAACAAAATATTCTTCTGAATATGTACAAGTTTAATAAGTCTATGGACAAGGACTGAAAGGTAACATGGACAAATGTCTCAATGATTAAGATATTACCTTGCCCAACTATAAAGGGGTTGACCAGATGGTCCTGCACATATCCTTTAAATTTCCATTTCAGTAACCCTGAATTACGATGAATACACAGCAATCTCTTCTCTTTCCCAGTTACACTCCTGAACCACTTTCTCTGCCTTATTCTATACTTACATTCCAGCCCATCCATAGTGCCCACTTTTATTTGTCTTTACAACAACTCTATGAGGAGAGGTCCAAATGCAGAGAGGAAGCATCCTAGGAAAATCTGATTAGCGAGGGAAACCAAGACACTCATCCAGAGGAGGTGATGATGAAGTCACCTCTTGTAGAATGGGTGGGAGTTAAACAGGTGACTGCATACCCAAGGAACTGAATCCAGGGAACACGGCATGTCATGACTCAATACCAACCTTTTCATTGGCAAAGGAAGCTATGTGGATATATTTTTTAAAAGATCAGATTACACATTTGCCCTTATAGAGGAGCCAATATTTGGAGACTCATTGAGTTTAAAGCTATGGCCAAACGGTCCTGTCACTGCTCCCTCTGGAAGGACCCAAGACACATCTTCCCTAAGAGATTGGTGGGATCAACCCTATATTTCAATTAGCATTATGTTCCTTGTTGGTTTTAGATTTTTTGTAATTTTTGTTTAGATGATGAACTGAACAAAATAAGCACTTAGAAGAGAGAATATTTCCTTGGGATCTTAAGGGATATGGGAGAAGGGGAGAAAATTGGACATTTAATGGTGAGGTGGTGCAAAATGGTGAGGTGCTTTGAAGGAGGTCATTGTAAGAGAAAGGAAGAGTGTTGAAGTCTGAAGCTACTACAATTCAGTAATTTACCATCTAGATTTTCTGTGCTGTCCTATGTGTAGCCACTAAACACATATGATTATTTAAACTTTAAATAAAATTAAAGATTCAATTTCTCAATCTCACTAGCCGTATTTCAGGTGCTCAACAGATAACTGTGGCTAGCAGCCACCGCATCAGACAGCTCAAATAGAGAATACTTCCATTATTGCAGAAAGTTCTATTGGACTGAACTGAGAAGTAGAGCTCAGAAGGGAAAAGCCTTCCCTCATGTCCTACTACACATTTACAGATACAATTTTCAATGCAGGGCGCCATTGTCCAAAATCAAACGTCTTACATGGAATTTCTATCCACCTCAGTAAACATTTATTAACCAGCTTCTAGATGCAAGACACCAAATCAACCACCGGGGAAGACAGAGAAACTAATAAATTAGACAAGCCCACTGCCCCTGACCTGCTTCAGGGGCTGAAAGAACTCAGGGAACTTTTCCTGAAGCACGATTTCTTCCGAGGCTGGAATTATACAAGGTACCACATCAGAAAGTCTCCAATCTTAGAGTTGAAGTGAAGGTCTCTGGAACTGTGGGGCGATGGAATAGGATTTGTACACTGGGACAACATAGGTCTCCAGGAGAGAATCCAAGACGAGGATTCTTTTAAAGCTTTCTCCCCTGCCCCATTTCAGGGTAGAATAGAATGTGCTGGTGTGGCAGCACGTGATCTAACGTGGTTCAAGGTTGTGTGAAACTAAATTGTCACCTTCCTCCAAAGAAGGAATATAAATAGGCTTGTCTTGGCCTATTTCCTCTTTTGTAAAATGTGCGTTGGATTGCAAAACTATTTTCAGCCACAAAAATATCATGTTCGAGTGACATTTTTTTATTGAAAATATGAGAAAAAAAATAAGATTTTACTCATCTGGCTCGACCCCAGGACCTCACCTGCGGGCTGTCAGAGGGTCGATGGTGGTCTCTTAAAGCACATAAGGAACTCTGAGACAGGAGAGAGAGCTCCACAGCACGGGAGTGCCACGGTCTGTGCCTTGAATGTACAGTGACACTGTACAGTGGGGGCCCAGGGAGTAGATGGATGTTACATGACTCAGATCACCAATTCTTCCAAAACGGACGAGCAGTTAAAAAAAATTCTGCCAAAGAAAATGCAGGCTGAAGGTAATGCAAAGAATGCATGTAAAGGTAACCCACATGATATTTCTAATATTTGCTCAGTTTCTACCTAAGAAAAATAGCAATTTAGTATGGTTCAAACTAAGGCTTGCAGACAAGGAGAAAACGGCTCTATTTCCAGTGCCGGCCAATCAGCCACGTTATAAGGCAGACGCAATGACCATCTACTAAGACTTGATAGGAAGTGAGCCCCCAAAGGGTGAAATCATCAACATCATTTGCAATATGGACTTATATCCACTATCCGCAACTGTGAACCTCACTGTATGTGTGAACACACTCTGCCCGAAGATGCTGGCTCACCATAGAATGACCGAAGACAGGAAAGTGATTTACTTACTTCATCTTGACATCATCTCCTAACTCTGTCTGTTGGTGTATGTCATCACGTAGGTAATAAGTCAGGATAGCAGTGCCGGTCGTGGTCCCCAGTGAAAAACAGGAGGCGATGACTCCAAGATCACCGACCACAGGACCCCCGCGGGGCCTCTGATGCGGATGGCTTACCTTCTGCTGCCATCTCGTGGTAAGCGTCCGGAGAGCACGCCTTGGGGACCGGGGAACTGGGGAGGACCGGCTTGGACCAGGGAACTCCAAACTCGTGGTGAGCCTAGAGCCCAAAGAAAAGAATCTGAGTCCTTACAAGTGTCACTGCCCTAACAGCTAGGGAGTTTGAGGACACGGGCCAGCGTCAGGGTCCTGCCACATTAGTTACCTCGCTTCTTTGGACCCCTCTTTCCTCTATCTGTAAAACGTTGGCGATTTGCAAACTCTAGGTGAACTTCAGGAAACACGGGCCGTTCTGAAATGTCTATGATATTTATCAGGCGCCACTTTTCATTTTACTAGCTTCCAAACCTTTCATTTACTGCGCCACAAAGCTCTCCCCACCCTTGTCTGTTTCTATCTCATTGTGTACACGCGTGTTGAAATACATTTCTAGGTCTAAGATCGAGCTGCTCAGGCCCAGGGCGCCACGTGGGCGTGGGCGAACGGAAACTTAGGTAACCTTCAGGTCCCTTGAAGTGCTCTGCTTGGCCAGAAGCACAGTATATCAGGTCCGCCAACCCCCAATCGCGGAGCCAACTCTGCGTTTTCTTCTTATTTCCTTGTTCCTTATTCTCTGTCCTATAAAAGCTTCCTGTCTTTGGCGCCTGGCTGGCTCAGTCCCTGGATCGCGCAACTCTTGATCTCAGTGTTGTAGGTTTGCGCCCCACACTGGGTATAGAGATTACTTAAAAATAAAATCTTAAAAAAAAAAAAAAAAAAAAGGTTCCTGCCTTCTGCCCCATTTTGCAATTCTCCGGACCCTTGGGAATGGAGACCGCCCACTTTATGAAGTGTTAAATGAAGTTTATATCACCTAAATTGTCTTCTTTAATTATTTTAAAACATGTTTGCCTCTTACAGTTAGTAGGTTGCTGTTTGCTTATTTTTTGTTTTGTTTTGTTTTACTTCTTATTTTGAAATAATTGTAGATTTTCAGGACATTGTGGGGGCGGGGAGTACAAGCAGGTTCCATGCACACTTCTCCACCTCCCCCCATGGTAACAGCCTATATAGCTACAGCGCATGAGCAAAACCAGGAAATCCACACGCGTGGAAGTCCAGAGTTTATTCAAATTTTACCAGTTTTACTTGCACTTCTTTGGGGGGGGGGGACATTTTTATTTATTTGCTCATTTTAGCTTACCTGGCTCCTACTACAGTGCCTGGTAGACAAATGACTTTCCTTGTTGATGAAGGAAGACATAGAGAAAGAGAGGATGAAAGGAGGGGGGAAGGGACTCCTGGCAATTAATAAAACAAATACACCAATAAATTGAAAATGGTACTTAAGTGGATTTTTCTGAGATAACAGGCTAGATCAATGTTAAAATGCAGCTTCTCACTCAGAGTTTCACTCAGGAGATCATTTGATATGCCAGTCGTCAAGACGCCCATACAAAGGACATCGCTGCAAATTACAGACTCACTTGGGTTTCAGCTGCTGTTCAGGTGGCCGATGAGACCCCGACACGCACCTTTTCTTTGTCTCTTTGTTGTTTTAAGTCTGTCTCAAAAGTGCTGCTGAAAGTCTGTTTTACTTGGGGCGGCAGCTCACTCTCCGGGTCTTCATTTTCCATCTGAAAAATGGCCAGTGTCCTTCTCAGAAATGAAATTCTAATAACTCTATGGCTCTATAATATCAGAACTTTCTTTTTAAACCTACTCTTGTATTACATATAAATGTAATAAATATTTGCTTGCCCCCCAAAATGTATTGAAAAAGAAAACTCAAATCACCTATAATCTCATCCACTGATGATACAGAATTAACATTTTGAAGGTTTTACTTTTACTTGGGTTCTTTCTACACCTGCTCATCTGTTTTACATACACACACACGTCTATTACACCTTTGCTAAAATATTGTTATTTTTGAAACTTTGCCTAAAATTTTATAGTCGGAAAGTTATATCTCTTTGTTTTTATTTATATTTTTTTACTGGCTAATAAAGTTAAACTTCTGTGTGTCTATCAAATAGCATCACATTTATCAAATAACGTGGTTGCAAATTCTGTTCTTCACCTATTAGGTTGTTGGTGTTTTCTTATTAATTTTATAGTAACATATATTATGGATATGAATGCCTGTTATATTTGTTATTCAATTTTTGCCCTTAATATTTATGACAACCATCTACGGTTTTATTAATACGTCTTTCACTTTTTTTTTTAATTCATAGAAATCCATTCTCTAGGGGCACCTGGGTGGCTCAGTCAGTTAAGCATCTGACTCTTGGTTTCAGCTCAGGTCACCATCTCGGGGTCATGAGATCGAGCCCCACATCAGGCTCCATGCTCTGTGCAGAGTCCGCTTGAAGATTTTCTCCCTCTGCCCCTACCTCCACTCCTGTGCACACGCTTGCAGGGACATGTGTGCACATGGGCTCTTTCTCTCTCTAAAGCAAATAAATAAATCTTTAAAGAAAGGGAATCCATTCTCTAGAATCACTTAACTATTTATGCACATTTTTCTCTTTCACTTATGATTTTGTTTTTTTATATTTAAATGTTCACACCTACAAACTTATTTTGGTATGAGAGGAGCTGCTATAGCTTCATTTTTTTTCCCCTAAATAGATTCTCTTCTTAGGATGTAGGAATGTGTCTTTTGCTTGTTTCCGCCATTTGGGGGACTACAGCTACACCACTAGCTTTGCTGGGTCTCCAGCTTGCAAGCAGAGACCATGGGACTTCTCAGCCTCCATAATCACACAAGCCAATCCTTCATCATAACTCTCTTTCTGTCTACAGAGATCCTACGAGTCCTTTGTGTCTGGAGAACCTGACAAATAGAGGAGAGAAGACAAACGAACAATTGCCACAGGTGTGATCGGTTGTTGCAGAGAAAGGGGAGAAGGAGCTGTCTGTCTGGGAATCCAGTGAGGTCGCTTCACAGAAGAGTCAGTGCTGGAGGTAGGAATACTGGGCATTCGGTACAAATCCAAGGTCCACTCACAACCTCAGAAATGCTGTTGATGTGCACCCAGGTCTGAGGCAGGGCTTCTCGACCTCAGGGATGTCGGTATTCAGAGCTGGGTAATTCTGTTGTAGGTGCTGTGCTGGGAACACTGGAGGGCGTTCAGCTGCATCCCTGGCCTCCACCCACTGGATGCTGGGGGCACAAATCACCCCTGGTGGAAAACTGCTAGACTAATCCTATCTCCTCTCTTCCAGAATGCAAAAAATAAACATTTGGGTATATAAGAAAGTGTAGGACTCTCACACTTCAGTTGGTTATCCATCCTCCCCTGAATATGGTATACATAGTACTATAGCCCTTAAAACAAAGAAGCTTCTTCAAGCAACACAGTCTACAAGGAAAGATTGTAACCTCAAGGAAAGTCCCCATGAGCCTTCTGAAAGATTCAAAGAGACAATCGTAATATCAGCTCCTTCGCCAGCAACACAGCACGAATAAAAATATTTATGCACAAAATGTGTATATCCGTAGAAGAAATCCAGTTCACTAATGTTATTTATAGCAACATGGCACTTGAGTGCCAAAAGTTCATTGGCAATGGTTTAGGTCAGTGGTTCCTGGACTCCCGAGCTGCGTGGCAAATGTGCAGATTCTCAGGCCCCACCCTAGCCCCACCTGCTCACTACGGTCGGGAGTGGAGCCCAGGAATGTGCTTTTAGTAAGGCTCAGGTGCTTCTTATGATTTGGCAAGTTTGTACAACTCCCATTCAGGGCGGCCCTTCATCTAACCGGTGGGGACACTGAGCTCTAGGAAGTGATTTTCCCATCATCCCGCAGGTAGAAAGTGACAACCCAGGACTCAGGCCAGAAGGCTCCTGACTCCTGGTCCAGTGCTCTTTCCTTTACACCAACCTGAGGCTGGCAGGCCCAGCAAAGCCCTCAGGAAGAAAGCAGAGAAAGAGGCTCTCCCAGGTTAGGTGACACGAGGGTTGAGAAGTGGGATATGTAGATTGGGGGTCAGCAACTTCCCTATAAAGGACAAGAGAGAGAAGAGTTTCCACTTTGTAGGCCATATGATCTCTATCTTAGGAGACTATAACTCCAAAGCAGCTGTGGGCAATACATACCCAGCTAGGCATGGCTGGGCTCCAAAATACACTGTATTTACACAAGCAGGGTACCGTGATTCGCCCACCTCTGATATAAATGACATTTGACCCAAATAAACAAGCGTACCTTGAAAAGAAAGGGGGAGGCATGGAGGGGAGGGGAGGGGGGGCTGAAATCTAGCCTGTGGCCGAAGAGATGCAGATAAAAGTTTTGTGTTACCTAGCTAAGTACATCTTACACAGAGCTTTGTCATGATAAAAAGTCAATCATTAAGCAAACTACATAAAGTGTTATCCTAGTTCGAGTTCTCCAGAAGGCAGCCCTAAGACCAGAATTCAAGTAAAAATCACTCATTTAGGACGCGATGGGAAATACCTCGTGGGAATCAGGGAAGTAAGATCTGGAAGGCAAGTGAGGAAATGCTGGGTACTTTTCAAGGTCACTACCACTGTGGGCTTAACCCTGCAGGGAATGGGAAAACAGTGTGGGGCAGGACTTCTTAAACTTGTAAGGCATCAGAAATACCTGGGACCTGGGTCCCACCCCCCAGAGATTCTGACTCAGTAGGTCTGGGGTGGGGTCCAGGAATTGGCATTTTTAGCAAGCTCCCAGGTCCTGCCAGTGCTGCCCGCGAGGATCACACTTGGAGTAGCTCTGATAGAAAGCAGACTAGCCCCACTGGCATTGCCTGGGATTTGGTTCTAAACACCAAGTCTCAGGTCCCACTTCAAAACTACTGAGTCAGAATCAGATTTGGAACAAAACCCTAAGTGTTTGTATGTGCAAGAAGGCTTTAAAAGCCCTGGTACAGAATGTGAATCTTAGATTTATACCCCCAGAGAGCTAGGGTATTCATATGCTGAGTTTCACCTGTCACCGGTTGAAATCTACTGGCAGTGTGTGGGCTAAAGGCCCCTCCTGCTCCCTAGCTCACCCGCCCCCTGCCCCCCAGCTTCCACCTTCTCATCTGCTCTGTGGGCAGTGAAGCAGCCTTCAGGAAAGCAACACAGGTAGGAGCAGGTGGAAGTCAGCCCTCCCCACTGATGTAGGGAGGCCCAGAGATGTGTGCGGGGCCCCAGCAGTCTGCTGGTCCTGCTGAGACACAACCTAACGGAGTGGGGGTACTGCCTTGACATACAGCATGCAGTGGTGGGAACAACCAAGCTCTGGAGTCCTACAGCCCTGGGTTCAAAACCTGACTGTGTCCCATACCAGGTTCCCAATAGGAGGGATCTCTTATTTTGCCCTCTCAAAAATTCAGTTTTCGGGGCACTTGGGTGGCACAGAGGTTAAGCGTCTGCCTTCGGCTCAGGGCGTGATCCCGGCGTTCTGGGATCGAGCCCCACATCAGGCTCCTCTGCTATGAGCCTGCTTCTTCCTCTCCAACTCCCCCTGCTTGTGTTCCCTCTCTCACTGGCTGTCTCTATCTCTGTCAAATAAAATTAAAAAAAACAATTCAGTTTTCATCTACAAATGGGTATATTTAAACCTTCCTTGAGTCCTTATAGTCAGGAACATTATAAACACTCAAAAACAATACTTATTATTATTGTTTTCTTATTACTGCCAAGCTATGAACCTCTCAACACTGAAATCTCATAGACTGAAGTTTAGGGCTGAGTCATAATGAGTATCACGGTCAGAGCTTAGACAACCATGTACATAAGTCAGGGTTCTCCAGGGAAACAGGACCAACAGGACATGGAGAGGTACAGGAAAAGAGATTTATTAAGACAGACTGGCTCATGTGATTATGGAGGCTGAGGAGTCCCAACATCTGGGAGCTGAGGCCCAGGAAAGACATTGTGTATTTCCAGCCCAAACCTGAAGGCCTGAGAACCAGGAAAGCTGATGGTGTAAGTCTGAGCCTAGAGACCCAAGAGCCAGCAGCACTGATGTTCAAAGGCATGAGAAGAAGGATGTCCCAGGGGCACCTGGGTGGCTCAGTTGTTAAGCGTCTGCCTTTGGCTCAGGGCATGATCCCAGAGTCCTGGGATCGAGCCCTGCATCAGGCTCCTCCACAGGGAGCCTGGTTCTTCCTCTCCCACTCCCCCTGCCTGTGTTCTCTCTCTCGCTGGCTGTCTCTCTCTCTCTCTTTGTCAAATAAATAAATAAAATCTTTAAAAAATAAAAATAAAAAAATAAAAGAAGGATGTCCCAGCTCAAGGAGAGACCAAATTCATCCTTCCTGCACCTTTTTATTCTATTCAGGTCCTCAGTGGATTGGATGGTACCTACCCACATTGGTAAGGAAGATCTCTACTCAATCTACTGATTCAAGTGCTAAGCTCTTCCAGAAACACCCTCACTGAGACACCCAGTACTAATGTTTTACCAACCATTGGGGCACCTCTTAGCCCAGTCAAGTTAACACATAAAATTAACCATCACATCATCCCCCCAAGAGGTTAGTTTTGAGTTACTTTATCAGAGACTTCTTCTGTTTGGAAAATGCTCACCCGTATTTAGAGCAATAGTTCTGAAGAGCAGAGTAGCAGCTGCTTAGCAGAATTAACCTGGTTGTGGAACGCTCATGCAAACTAATCCTGCAAATAGCCATTAGCTACATTTATATGAAAATTTTTGTCCCATGCAAAGGTCAGAAGATTTAAACTAACAAAAAGACCTCCATAGGGTCTGTAGTACGTTGAGAGGCGGTCCACATTCTCATCCCCAGAACCTATGAATGTCACCTTTCTTGAATAGTCTTTGCAGATGTAATTAAGTTAAAGATCTGGAGAGGAAATCATCCCAGATTATCCAGATGGGCCCTCTATCCAATAACAAGTGTCCTTCTAAGAGGCACAGAGAGAAGAGACAGAGGGAGAAGAGAAGAAAGTTATCACAGGACAGGGCAGACATTGGAGTTATGCAGCCACAAACAGAGGAAGACCTGGAAGAAGCAAGGAGGAATCCCCCTGGAGCTTTCCAAGGGAGCATGGTCCTGCCAACACCTGGGTTTCAGACTTCTGGCTTCCAGAACTGTGAGAGGTCAGATTTGTGTGTGATGATATGTTACGCCAGTCCTAGGAAACAAATACAGCATCCAAGAGCAAAAGAAACAAATATTCAATTCCAAGAAACCACTTGGGTTCACCCAGAGCCATGCAAGCTAAAAAAAGCAAATGACAGGAAGAGAGTTGGAGCTCAGTGAAGGACACAAAGTTTAGAAATCACATAAAATATGTCCATAAGATTTTAACAGAAAAAAAACTTTAAAGTTTTTTAACTCAAAAAAAAAAAAAAAGCTCAAAACTAAAACTGTCTACACTCACACATGCAATTATCTAATCCTTTGAAAGAAAACCACAGCACATTCGGGTTATAGAGTATTTCAGTCATTGCTGATGTCACTTCCGCTGTGTAGCAAACATTGTCCACCCCATGGGCTTTACCGTTCCCGGGCAATTTGGCCCAACTGCCAAGAGCCTGCACCTCTTCGCCCGTGGGTTTCCTCTGGCCACCAGGGCCTACTCTGCCTGGGACATGTGGCAAGGGGGAAGGCTGGGAAACGAGACTCCCAGGAGTACCCAGCAAGTAGTGCATGATGGGAGTCAAGGTATATGTGCCCGATCCCTGGCTGGGATTCTCTGACCAGTGACTCCTCAGCAGGACTAACCCTTGGGTGCCCAGAGCACTAACCAGCTCCACGATGGATGCTTCCCTTCCCGTCTCCTTTCCTGTCTCCCTACCAATGTTGTGATCACCTCCCAAATAAACCACTTCCTCTGGAGTCCTTGTCTGAGGTCCGCTTCTTGAGGAACCCAAACTAAGACAGATTGCAAAAGTACCATGCTGGAAGCAACTCAGAACCAAAAAGCGTAACATGAAGCCTTTGTTTTCTTTAGGAATTCTCTCTTAGCTGCTGCCAATCTCACTACAATGTTAGAAGATGATCTAAGGCATTAAGCTGGCCTTGCCTGACGTCGACATCTGCCACATTTACTCCAAGGAGACACACACTGAGCTATAGAGCTCCCCTTTTCTCAACCTCAAAACTACCCTCCACCAGGAGGCGAGTTCTTTTTTCTTTTTTTTTTTTTTAAGATTTTATTTATTTATTTATTTATTTATTTATTTATTTATTTAAGAGAGAGAGAGCACAAGCAGGAGGAGGAGCAGAGGGAGAAAGAGAAGCAGACTCTCGGCTGAGCAGAGAGGCAGACATGGGGCTCAATCCCAAGACCCTGGGATCATGACCTGAGCTGAAGGCAGATGCCCAACTGACTGAGCCACCCAGGTGCCCCAAGAGGCGAGTCCTGACTCCAAAACACACCTTGTGTCAGTCCATACTCTCCATGGCCACTGCAACTCCCCTGATGCCCCATCACCATCTCCCACAGGACTGTCACTGTGGCCTCCTGATGGGTCTGTCCCCACTTCCCCTCTTGAGGCTTCCAATCTACTCTCAAATAGCAACTAGGGAAATCATTTAAAAACATAAATCAGTCCATGTGACTCCTGTCAAGAGATCTTCGATAGCTTCCCACTGCACACAGAATGAAATCCCAACGCCCTCTCCTGGCCCACAAGACTTCTCCAGCCTTCACTTTAAGCCACTGTCCTCTCCACTCTCAATGGTCTGGGAGTCTCAGTTCCTCTGAATGGACCCAGCTTCTCCCAGCCTCCAGATCCTTGTGCTTGCTCTTCCCTCATCCTTGAGTCCTCTGCCCGGACTCTCTGTATGTATGCTTCCTCCTCATCTTTCAGAGCCCTTTCTCTGAAGGCGTTCTCCAATTACCTTATCTAAAATCATCCACCCACACGCCCCACTATATCATTGTCTTGCATTGCTCCCTGTTTATTTCCTTCATAGAATCTATAACAGGTGTGCTTCCATTTGTGTACTTGTTCATTCAAAAAAAATGTATACTCAGCCGCCATATGTGCCAGGCCCAGTCCTCCTACTTGGTGTGGGAGGTATATATGATCAAAAACAGACATGGCCCCATCTTCACTGTGGAAGGAGTCCAGTGAGACAGACAGTTGTTAAACAGATAATACATGCAATCTTAAGCTGGAACTGTGGAAAGTGTTATGTCCAGGGTGCCTCCAGAGCTCGAACTAGATAAATTTGGCCTAGTTACAGCAGGCTTCCCCAAGGACATAAAAAATAAGTTGAAGGTCTGTGCAGGAAAGGGTTAACTCAGGAGACCTGCATTGCTCAAACCCTGCATCTTCCCAAGGACTGGACCTGGAAGATGAGCCCTGAGCCCTTGGAGTTGCTCTACCTGACAACAGTGTTTTATATGCCTGAAAAGCACCAGTTTACGCTGACAATGTGATTTATGGTGAATGTCAGGTTTTTGCTCTGAGAGGTTGAAGTATGAATAGCTGAGGTCAGTCACATGGAGACTATATTCCTATATATTGACCTGCAATGAAATACTCTGAATACTCACTTGGGTGAACTTCCCCACTTGGCAACATTCCACCCAAGTTGTCACACATTGTTGCTGGGAGGGTGAAGCATCCATGAGACTCCACCAGGAAAGGACATCTGGAAACTTGTACCTTGTTTCTTCTACATTCTGTCCCATGTGTCTTTTAACTTGTCTGAGTTTCATCTGTTTCCTTTCACTGTAATAAACTGTAACCATGAGTATAACAGCTTTTCTAAGTCCTGTGAATTCATCTAGCAAATCATTCAGCCCAAGGGTGGTCTTGGGATGTCCTGACACAAGGTCAATGAGAGCACTCAAGGCAGAGGGAACAGTGGGCTCAAAAGCCCTGTGGTTAGTTACTGTCATTGTTCCCACAAGTCATCCAAGACAGAAATCTGGGGGGTCATTGTGAGTTACCTTCCTTCCTCACGCACAGCATTCAATCAACAACAAATATGACTGATTTTTAACCTGAAATACTTCTCCATTCAGTCACCTCATTTTCAAGCCAGCCTTCATTTCTCTAATTCAGGCCCTACCCCTATCCTGTCTTTCAGTGGATCTCTATGCTTTATCACCCTTGAATCCTTCCTCCACCAGGGTGATCCATAAGCACTAAAATACTGACGTGACTTAAGACCCATAGACCCGGGCCTAAAGCAGGAGTCTTCACACTGTGCTTCAAGGGACCTCTTCAGTGTCTATGGAATGGGGAGGGGCTCCTGCCGTTCTTACTGGAACCAAAGCAATGCCAACTTCGTGGATTTTGTACATTGAGCTTCCTTCTGATTTAAAGAAAGGACTGCACTGCACAGGGGTGCCTGGCTGGCTCAGTAGGAAGAGCATGTGACTCTTGATCTAAGGATTGTGAGTTTGAGCCCCATGTTGGGTATAGAGATTACTTAAAATAAATAACATTTTAAAACAAACAAACAAAAAAAAACAGACAAATAACCACACCCACACTCTTTTGAAAAACGGAATACAGGGTCCTTAGCACTATTGAACCATGGCCTCCAGCTGCATGTTTGCCTTTACCCCTGTTTCTGCTTCATTCCTCTCTGCCTATAGCCTTGATCTAGGTGATCTAGGGCTATACCTTTCAAACGTTTTAGTCTCAGGACCCCTTTACACTTTTAAAAAGTATGGATCCCCCATATTAGTATCTTCTCACTACTAAAACAAATTACCATACATGCAGGCCTTTTAAATACCACAGATTTGTTATCTTATAGTTTTGGCCATCAGAAGTCTAAAATGAGTCATTGGGGTTGTAGTCCTTCTAGAAGCTCTAAAGCAAACAATTATTATATATTCCACTGCAGGAGATCTCTGAGTCGGGCTTTGCAAAAGTCAATTTATTATACTAAAAGTCTCTTTCCATGAAGCTCTAAGTACTTCATTTTAGTTTTCACCTTTTCAGTCTACCCAGGTATCTCACGCCATTAAACTCAATTGCTGATGCCAGGGTATCTGTTCCGGGCAGAGTGGTTGCATTTTCTTCCTTTCTCACTCCAGCAGTTGGATTAACCAAAACCTTACACCTCAGAAGTGTTGCTAAAGTCATTTGATTCTCTGGCGGTTGTAATCTGGAAATGGTTCCCACTTATCGAGCATTTCCTGCAAACCTGACATTGTGTTAGCACATCCCGTACTTTATCGCCTTCAGTCTTCACAAACACTTCCCCAAAGGAACTATCACGATCCTCACTGTACCAGTGAAGCGAGGACATTTAGAGAAGTCACGTAACTTCCCAGCCCACATGGTGGGAATGCGGGTTTGACTGAAAGTGTCCACCACAACACGGCTTACTGTCTCCGGCAGCATGACTCAGTCCTTCCACACTTGGCATCGGCACGACTTTACTATTTCAGAAACTTCTGGTCCCGGAAGATGAAGGTCCAAACAAGTCAGTTGTTTGTTCCCAGAACTTTCTGAAAATCTGTTTATCAAACAATAGACTACTTAACGAGCATTAGGCCCTTTCTCAGAACCCTCAACTGGGGTCATCAAACCACTGCTTACTCTAGAAGGCTCACTTCTGAACCTCACCCCGCTGTGTGCACCCATCCTAAACCACTATATCTCAGTGGGGGCCCACTCTCCCACAGATCCCTGCTTTGAAAGACCCACATGTCAGACCTCCACAACACTGTAAATCTCCTGCACTGAGGCAGCGCCTCCCCATCTCTGATGTTATCAAGACTGTCAGTGTAGTCGTGTCCTTTACCACAGTGAGCAATACATTTGGATTTGCTCGATCAACAGGTTATTCCAACATCTCTTCTAAGAGTTGGCAGTCGATGCACAGCTTCTCCTGTATTGACTGGGCTCCTGATCAGTATCCATATTCTCTTCAGGTCTCTTGAACAAGTAAACCTTCACAGGTACCTGTGTCCAACAGAGCAGCAAATCGCCAATAAGTACATCTCTGGGGCCCGGGCCTCAAGGTCACTCTGGCTTCGGTCCAGTGCCAGGAGTGTAAATCCCGGACTAATCCCAGATATTCTCTGGTTCCCTTGTCAGTAAGTTACCATAATGGGCTAGAGCCAATTACAGTCCATCCTGGAAAAGATCTAGAATTGCCTTGGAGGTCCTAGTTGCACTAAGAACATGCCTGGTATTTAAGGGCTGTAAAAGAAGTCAGATTCCCTGAGTCCATGTTATCAGTTTTCACCACATAATAAATAACCACAAAACTTCATGGTCATACGATAGGCATTTACTGCTAACATGTTTGAGCTCAGCTGGGATTTGGCCTGGGGGCTCTGCTATCTCCTCTCAGTTCATTCATGTGTCTGGGAGTCAGCTGCCTGTCAGCTGATCTAGACTGGTTTCAGCTGAGGCTCTTGGGATGCCTCAGCTGTGCTCCACTTGTCCCTCCTCCTCCAGCAGGCCATCCCTGGCACATTCTCATGCCTATGGCAGAGGATCAGGAGATCAAATCCCAGTGCTCAAGAGAATTTCAAGTCTCTGCTTACATCACATCTGCTAACATCCTATTGGCAACAGCAAAACATAGGCCAGAGTTCCAGGTCAAGCAGGGAGGATTCTACCAAGTTACACTGCAAAAGTCATAGACACAAGGAGAAGTAAAGAACAGGGACCAGGCAATGGTCTCTCCTCCAGACTTGTACCCCATAATGTATCCCCCTATACAGCCCCCATATAAAGTCCATCCCATGAGGAGCAATCTCTGGGTTTTGATTTTATAAGTGATTTGCTTAACAAGACAGCCGACTCTCTTGCCTTTCTCAAGATCTCTTACTCCTGTCAGATGGGTGCCTTATTCTATAGATTGTTTTTGTCCCTGACACGTCTGTCTGTCCTTTCTCCAAGAACCATAAGAAACCAAAACACAGAAGGGCACTGCAGAGGGAAGATATGCTGGCACTGGAAATCTCCGGTGCATTCGATGTCACTTTCCCCTTGTAAGTGACTCCCTTGGATGGCACCTCCCTCTGATTTCCCCCAATGGCTCCTTAGCCTCTTTCTCTTTTAGTCACTGTTGCCTGTGAGGGAAAGCACAGGTTTTGAGGCAAACAGTCTTTGGTTGGCCTCGCAGCTTATTCACTTATACGCCATGCTCCCCTGGGTGGACGTACTTCACCTCTCTGAGCCTCAACTTCCTTATCTGCAAAACCAGAATAGGGTCTATCTGGGGTATGGTTGGGAATGTTGAGTGAGACAATGTGCAGTGCATGCCCAGCAGGTGCCAGAGACAGTGGGTCCCTTCTCGTTTCCTCTGCTCTTCACAAGAAGGGGCTGCGAAAGATGGTCTTAAAATAACAGGAGTAGATCTGTAAGAACAATTTGATTTGCAAAAGGTAGAGAATATGACTCAAAGGCACTTAAGAAAAAGATATTAACTGTAGGCTTAATTAACTGAAAATCCAGGGTAGATCTCGTTAAAGACCTGATGGGCAAAGTCCAGTATAAATAGGGCTCATTCTCTCCTCTTAATCTCGTAACTCTGCTCTCCCCGCAGATAAATCGTTTTTAGTGTAAGTATGCCCTATGCATACTTACACTAAAAAATGATTTGGGGGAGCCTGGATGACATATTTGGTCAACTGTCCAGCTCTTGGTTTCAGGTCAGGTCATGATCTCAGAGTCATGAGATTGAGCCCTGTGCTGAGCCCCGAGACGGACTCCGTGCTTAGCAGGAAGCCTGCTTGAGATTCTCTCTCCCTCTCCCTCCTGCTCACTCTCTCTATCTCAAATAAATAAATAAAATCTTTTTAAAAAAATAATTTGTTGTTAATCTGAAATTTAAATTTAACTGGTATAACTGGGTGTCCTCTATTTTTATTTGCTAAAGCTGGCTACCCTATCAAGAGGGAAAATAATAATATTCTTAATAGAAGGAAAGAGTCTCACACACACAAAAGCAACAGGCCCATGACAGAGGGAAACTGGCTTTAGTTGTGTCTTGTATTCCCACTTCAACCCCAAGACTTACGTCCAGTCTCAATCCACAAAGCTTACGAGGTATAAGAAGATATACTTCATTTTCCTCTCTCACTATGATTTCTCTGTAGCAATACTGAAAGCAATTTAAAAACTTTCCGAGTCATTTATATGTAACCATTACATTTATAAGGGAATTTGAAAGTAGTCTCCGTCAACCCCATTATTTAACAGATAAAGGCACTAGGATCCAAACAGTTGAAAAAACCAATCCAAGTTTACACAGTGTTTGAGGACGGGACTGAGCCTAAAGCTCAGATTTTCTGAAACCTAATCGTCCTAATTTCCACTAATTCTCTGATAATCTTCGCTCCAGCATCTAGAAAGAAGTCCTTTGAGGCTTTATATAACTTTGAGTTGGGAGAAATAAGAGAAACCTCTCTTTCCACAGAGCACCAAACGCATGCCTCCCACCCCCCGCCCCGGGAAGAGGCAATCCCTCCACAAAGCAATTTGCTTACACGGCAGCCAGGTATGTCCTCAAAACAGGTGCACGACCCAGTAGACCTTAATTTGAAAAATCCAGGAGAAGCTGAGCTCTCGAATTCATACTCAACATCCGAGTTCCGTACAGCCCACTCTGGGCGGCAGGTGTCCCCAGGCAGGCCTACCCTGCTCATGTTCGGAGAGTTTCCTTTTGTTGACAGCGACTGCACCCGCTGAGCGACTCTTTTGAGCCACACAACAAAAAGACACTAAAAGAGGCAGCTTTCAAGATCTAATCTATGGGTAAGACCACCCCTTCCAGGCAAGCAGGGTGGCTGTCAGCTCTCAGCGGCCGGGGCTGCATTCCATGGTGGAAAAGCAGCGTGTGTCCCCTAACAGGGCCACCCCGCCACCGCCACCGGGCTCAGTGTGATAAAGGCCGGCCCACAGACATTCCTCCGCAGAGCAGCTGCCCTTGTGTCTTCACACGTCCCATTGTACCGTTGATTTAATGAGGCCTCTTGGGCGCGGTGTTTGTAAATGGCAGTCGTCATAATGCCAAAGCACCGCGGACACAACCGTCTTGTGTTCTGCCATCGGAGAAGCTTGCATCATTACAAGAATTTTTTTTCATTAAAAAATAAAATACAATCACAGTAAAATCCTGGTGGATTTTATGTCTGGTGGATTTTATGAATTCTCCTCTAGTTTGAGCAAGTCCTTAGGGCAAAGCAGCTTAGAGCACAAGCTTTGGAGGCATGAACAAGTCCCAAGGCCACTCTTGCTTGATGGGACAAGTTATGGAACCACTTGGAGCTTCAAGTTTCTCAGCTAGAAAATGGATATAGAAATCCATTTTATGTAAAAAATCGTACCCTCAAAGGGCTACAGGAAGGCTGAGTGGGATTAAGGCATGAACAGCACCTCACCTGACATCGGGCACCTTCTAAGAGCTCAGCGAATATTAGGTATTCTCTATTTTACCAAATACATGTGAGGCTAAAAACAATAGCCCAAAACAAGCGTGTGATGTACATATATATGAACGGGTATCTACGCTAGTTCCTAGATCTCTTTATCATGTTCGTCCCCTTTCTCTAAGCAGGGAAAATGAGTTACTATTTGGCAAGTGATGACAAGCACGGAGAGGCGCAGTAAGTGCTGTATAATTGCCAGCTATCTTTGATAGTATCGTCATTGTTATGATTATTACTGACTGAGAGACTACAGACCTTTTGGAACCAGATCTCAATTGACTTGATCCATGGATTAGCTCCTGGCTTTCTCTGCTCTGCAATTCTGGGAGAAAAAGGAAGATGAAATCTCCTAAGGGATGGAGGTGGAGTGTGATAGAATTAGGTTAGAATAGGGATCAATAAATGAGAGCCCGCAGGGCAAACCCAAGCCCACTGTCTGCTTTGGTAAATAAAGTTTCATTTGAAATACAATAAACCCCATTCACAGTTTACAGGTTGCTCTTGCATTACAGTGACAGAGTCGAATAGTTACCAAATGGGCCTTACCTACACAACCTGAAATATTTACTCCCTGGCCCTTCATGTAGAAAGTGCTGGAGAGGTGCCTGGGTGACTCAGTTAAGCGTCTGCCTTGGGCTCAGGTCATGATCCCAGGGTCCTGGGATCCAGCCCCGCACTGGGCTCCCTGCTGAGCCTGCTTCTCCCTCTCCTTCTGCCTGCTGCTCCCCTTACTTGTGCTCTCTCTCCCTCTCAATCTCTGTCAGATAAATAAATAAAATCTCAGAAAAAAAAAAAAGAAAGAAAAGAAAGTTTGCTGGAGCACCTGGCTGACTCAGTAGGTGGAGCAGGCAACTCTTGATCCCGGGTTGTGAGTTCCAGTCCCACATCGAGGGCAGAAATTACTTAAAAATAAAATCTTAAAAAGAAAAGAAAATTTGCTGACCCCTGGAGCAGAGAGAAGAGAATGAACCTAGAACAGGGTCTGGCACATAATAGGTCACCAGTAAATGTATATTGAAAAAAAAAATGAATGAACTGAATACATGAATAGTTAGGCAGCAGCTGATTTATTGTTGCTCCTGACCTATCAAGGTCTTCATGAAGTCACAACCACTTCATACTGATGTGTCAGCTCTATTATTTTCCTGGGGAATTGCTTGAGCCATTGTTGGGAATGAATAGGACATAAATATCACTTGTAAATCAGACACACGGTACTGGGTTCCTGCCAGTTGGCTCCAAGTGTCCCATCTTCTACCCTAGTCAAGCAGTAGAAGGAGATAGGAACCTGGTGATGGTGGAAGATACATTAAATTTACACTGAGATAATATAAAGAATAGAGAACAAAAGGGGGTAGACTAAAATGGTGCATTTGCCTGTAGTGCAGCAAAGGAAAAGAACGCATCTGGTTTCCAATCTTGCGATAAGAAACGTAGACCTCAACATTCAGAGAGATCAAGGAGCACAGCCATTCTGACCCAAATAAATAAATAAATAAATAAATAAATAAATAAATAAATAAAAACTTGAGTTCTGATTTGGCTAGGGCTTTGGTTGGATCAGATTACATGAACACAATTGTCTGCTAACGCTCCCATCAAAATTCCTAGCTTAAATGTGAATGCCTGGCCTTTCCCCAAGAGAACGTGGGCTCTGTGAAGGCCCAGGCTCATCTTTGATCTCTGTTTCTGCCTGCAGAGCTTAGCAGTTGTCCTGTGTTGAGAAGTCTTATATAGGAGTCTTGAGCAAGACCAGATGACTGAGGAACTGAAGCAGGGCCTCAAACAAGTGGTAGACCACCTGTCCCAGAAGGCTACTGGGTATCACCCACATCTGGTGGCATCTTTGGTTAAGAGATCTGGCGTTGGTCTTTTGCCTCCAGTTTGCCCTGATCGTTTGTCATTGGCCCAGCATCTCCATCACCTTCTTGAACCAAGAACTGAATTTCCTCCAAGAAACTACCTCTTCCCCATTCTCAGCTATGTGATTTAGCTGAGAACCCCTTTCCTTGTCCCAGGGATGGATCCTAATTGGTTTGCATTTATTCCATCCCTCTAGCCACATTGGCAAGCTATTTTATAAAACAAAACCAAAACCAAAAACAAAACACCAAAATCTCCATGACTTTAATATAATAGGGGTTTATTTCTTGCTTATATGAGTACAGTCCTAATTGGTGGGTGATTTTCCTCTATTCAATGATTCAGGGACCCAGGCTCTTTCTATTTAGTTGATCCACCCATCTTAAACACGTGGCTCCAGCGTCACTCTGGGGGCCGTCTCCATTCCTGTCAGCCAGAAAGGCAAGACAAGCCAGAATTCTGTCAGGCCATATCTAACTACAAGAGAGGTTGAGAAATGTAGTCTAGTTGTTTACACAGAAGAAAGAGATGCTGGATTTAGAGTGAGTCTGTCTCTGTCACAGATGGGCATTTACTTTAATCAGAGCCAGTGATGCATGAAGTCAGTTTTGCTGGGAATCCTGTGGAAAAGATACCTCATTGATTGGGTATAGAGAGGAAGTGTGTCTAAAATACTGGGGCCAGTAAGCAGTTTGAGAATGGTGCCAACCTGCAAAACCCAGATCTAAGACATGGATACTAGGGACATCACTTGAATCCTAGATCAAGCCATGCCTGAAGCTAGGCCTATCTCTAGACTTTTCATTTGTGTGAACCAATAAATCCCCTTTTGGTGTAAATGCTTTTGACTTGGGTTTTCTTTTGCTTGCAACTAACTTTGTCTAAGTTATACCATTATTGTTGGCTACCAATGAACTCTGCTCGCCTGTCCTCCTAATTCTGTTGATGGCAAAGAGGCAGTAGAAGGAGAGGTTAAGAGTTCAGAATCTGCAGCCAAACTGCCTGGATTTGAACCCCAAGAATTGCCAATTGCCCTTGAGCATGTTATATCTTTGTTTTCCTTATTGATAAATGAAGAACAAAAATAGTACCTACCTCATCAGATTGTTGAAGATTTGTGGAGTGATTTATGTAAATGCTGAGAATAATGCATAAAGCCTAAGAAGATTATACAGATACTTGTGATTGTTACTATGGTGATGTGTCAGACCTACTTGTACCCTTTGCCCTCACCTCAAAGAAGGTATCAGCTGCCTGATGCTTTCCCTAGCTTCTCCCCTCTCTCTTTTCCTCCACAGCCCTCTCTCCTCCATACCCAGCTCTCCTCCTATCTTAATTGACATGGGATTATGGGGAAAAAAATAAATTCTTTTACTACCCAAAACAGATCCACTAGCTCACCCTGGATGAAATGGGCTTTTTGAACCCTAGAAGCGTCATAATATTAACAACCAGAGATACACACAAACCAAAGGTATCAGAGGTCCGAAGCTCCATTTTCCACTTATTTGTGACCAAAAATCCTCTCTTGCAAGGTGGCAGGAGGGGACCCAAGTACAAAGTCCCAAATGCCACTTTCACTCCACTGAAATGTCACCAGCATGAACTGCTCCACATACCAGAGGCAACTGTTTCTCATATCACCTCTCAAGGCCCCATTAACCTTATTTGACATGGTATCATCTCTTTCTATAGGATTCCACCCCATCCCATGTCCTGATGGTCCACAGTACAAAAGGGGAGGCCAAAAGGCAGGTGCATAAGACTCCCACACTAAGGCTGGGAGAAAAATGGTCTCAGGTACTGTCATTGCGACTTGTCGCCACACGGGGTCACTGTTAAAGACAGATGCCGCAGTTTGCGGGAGGCCAGGTGCTCGCTGGTCCCAGTGGGTGCGCTGGGTCCAGTCCTGACTCCCGAAAGAAGTCGATCTAGTGCCAGAGTGACTCTAGTGTGTTCCCAAGGTTGCGACTCTCCGGGACTGGCTCTTTCAGTTCACATGCCACCTTCCAGGACATTCAGCCAACCCCAGGCTAAGGGAATCAAGATTCTTTCTAACATCTCCCTTCTCGCCGCCTGCATCACCTTCCCCCTTTTTCTCTACAATGTGACTATATTTTAAAATGGTTGCATTACACCCTCCTTCCCGTCTATGGGAGACCCTCCTCAGTGGCTGCCAGACGCAGTGCCTTTAGAAAGGAAATTGTCCTCAGTGATTCCAGAAGGCACCTCTCTCAGGACAGAAAATACGTTTAAGCTCAGGCAGCGCCTCCTCCTACAGCATAAAGTCAGTCTCCTGCTAACTCCTGAGCAAGAAGGAACTTGGGGTAGGTGCAGCTCACCCTCTGCCCTGCCCCCACTCCACCCACACTCCGTGGGCCACTGGAAGAGATTGCTTGCCCTTTGTCTGCCCATGTAACTCCTTGGGTTAATTTTATTAAATCTGTAGGACACGGGAAAAAATATAATTTGTGCTTATTTTTGCTAAAATCCCACTTACTCTCCTTTTGGGAACTGTTCAGTCCCTTGTTGTTTGTGAATTATCGGGGTAGCTCCTATGCCTTACAAGTCCACAGAAGGAGCCATTCGATTTTTTAACTTCTGGTTTTTACCTAATCGGCTTCCTAAAGCATGTAGTGAGCAATTTTCTCATTATAATTTCTTCAGTGACCCCTATGCATACCAAATTTAGGCAATCATTAAAATATACACTGTATTATAGCAAATGCAAGCAGTGGGTATATTTTTTAAGAGTAGGATTATTAAATCAGGTCTTTGCTTTTTCAACAACCAGGGGTGTTTTTCTATTTTCCCTTCTCTACCTTCTTCTCCTGCTCTATCTCCCTTTCTCATTGTCTCACGCTTTTTACCCTCTTGATCCTTCAGGTTTTTGCCCCCCTTGATTGTTGGTCATATTCAACTGAAATGTTTTCATCAACGTATTTATTGAATAAAACATAATGGTCCCTGTTCTTTAAGAAACAGCTTCAGTGGAACTTTTATCTACATCAAGGTCACAAATATACCAAATTATGAACATGTGAGAGCTAAACCTATAAAATTCTTTTTTAAAAAATCATTAAAGGGGGGGCGCCTGGGTAGCGCAGTCGTTAAAGCGTCTGCCTTACACTCAGGGCGTGATCCCAGCATTCCGGGATCGAGTCCCACATCGGGCTCCTCTGCTGGGAGCCTGCTTCTTCCTCTCTCACTCACCTGCTCTGTACCCCTCTCTCGCTGGCTGTCTCTCTGTCACATAAATAAATAAAATCTTTAAAAAAATAAAATAAAATAAATAAAAATAAAAAATCATTAAAGGGGAGCCTGGGTGGCTCAGTCAGTTAAGTGTCCAGCTCTTGATTTTGGCCCAGATCGTGATCTCGGGGTTGTGAGAGTGAGCCCTGTGTCAGGCTGGGTGTAGAGTCTGCTTAAGATTCTCTCTCTTCTTCTGCCCCTCCCTACTCCCTCTCTTTAAAACTAAAATCACTAGGGAAAAGTTTTGAAAAATCGATTTGGCAATGATTTGTTGGATATGACACGAAAAGAACAAGCAGCAAAAGAAAAAATAGATAAATTGGACTTCCTCAAAATTTGAAAATGTTTGTGCATCAAGGGATGCTATCAACAGTGTAAAGAGGTAAGTCATGGAATAGGAGAAAATATTTGTAGATCATATATTAGAGAAGAGGTTAATACCCAGAATATGTAAAGAGCTTCTACGACTCAAGAACAAAAAACAAAAACTCAGTTTTAAAATGGGCAAAGGAGTTGAATAGACATTTCTTTAAAGAAGATCTATCAATGTCCAATGAGTACCTAAAAAGATCATCATTCATCATCAGGTAAATGTGAATGAAAATCACAGTACAATACCACTTCACATCCATTGTGATACTTCCTACCAAAAAAATAAAAATGACAAGGTGTTGGCGAGACTGCGGAGAAATTAGAACCACTGTGCACTGCTGTTAGAAATGGACACTGATACAACCGTTGTGGAAAATAGGATGGCAGGTCCTCAAAAATTACACAAAGGACTATAACCTTATAAACCACACAGCTAAGCTTCTCCCAAATTCATGACCCACAGAAACTATCTGGTTCGTCCTCAGAACAAATAAATAGGGTCGCCTGGGTGGCTCAGTCAGTTGAACATCTGACTTGATTATGGCTCCGGTCATGATCTTGGGGTCAATGAGAATTAACCCCACATTGGGCTCTGTGCTGAGTGTAGAGTCTTTTCAAGATGCTCTCTCTCCCTCTGTCCCCCTGCCCCACTCGTGCTCTCTCTCTCCCTAAAAAAATAAACAAAAATAAATCAATAGAATTAGCAGATGATACAACAATTCCACCCTCTAGCTCTTCACAAATCCTGGGGGATATACCCACAAGAAGTAAAAGCAGGGGGAACGCCTGGGTGGCTCAGTCGTTAAGCATCTGCCTTCGGCTCAGGGCGTGATCCCAGAGTCCTGGGATCGAGCCCCACATCAGGCTCCTCTGCTGGGAGCCTGCTTCTTCCTCTCCCACTCCCCCTGCTTGTGTTCCCTCTCTCGCTGGCTGTCTCCCTCTCTGTCAAATAAATAAATAAAATCTTTAAAAAAAAAAAAAAAAAGAAGTGAAAGCAGGGACTCGAATAGATAATTGTACACCCATGTTCCTGACAGCATTATTCACAATCGCCAAAAGGTGGAAACAGCCCAAATGTTCTTCGAAGGATGAGGGTGTAAACGAAGTGTGACAGATCTATACAGTGGAATCTTATTCAGCCTTAGAAAGAAAGGAAATTCTGACAAATGCTCCAACATGACTGAACCTTGAAGACATTCTGCTAAGCGAAGTGAGCCAGACACAAAAGGACAGATATTGTGTGATCCCTTATATGCGGTACCCGGAGTGGCCAGATTCATAGAGACACAAAGTAAATGGTGGCTGCCAGGGGTTGGGGTAGGGGAAGAGCAGCTCTTGTTTGGGTGTGGGAGTTTCAGTTTGGGAAAGACGAGTACTCGGTTTAGGGAGATGAGTAATGAGGCACATTCTGCGTCACGTATCTGTGTCATACTGCACCATAATATGAACGTACTTAATGCCATGAACTGTACTCTTAAAAATGGCTAACATGATAATTTTCTGTTATGTACATTTTACCGCCATACAAAAGAAGAAAGAAAGAAAGAAAGAAAGAAAGAAAGAAAGAAAGAAAGAAAGAAAGAAAGAAAAGAAGGAAATGAATTGCCTTTTAACTTATGTACCCTTGAATTGAATTTTTCTTAGGTTAGTAGTCCTCAACCAAAGAGAAAGAAAAGCAAAAGTAAAATGAAAACAGAAAAGAAAATTTCTGTTCAGATATCCACGAAGACTTAGTGAAGCTAGAATGATAAAAAGTCAAAACAAAATGGCATCAAGTTGAAGAACCCACTGACCCTGATAGTTAGGGGGCTTGTCCAAGGTTACACAGCCCATTAACTGGAGGTGTAGTGGTTTTGTGATTTTCACATCTTGGAGTAAGACATTAGGAAAGATCAATTCCAGATGCCTCTTTGAGTGTGGTCTCCGAGTCTGTGACAGAGCCACATCTCCCTGCATCTCTAATGAAGGCATTCACTCCAGCAGAGCGCCACAGGGCAAGAAGTCCAGGGGAATGGTGTAGACCGCTCAAGCTACTGAAAGCTCCATCTCTCAGGGACCAACGGGGGCTGGGGCTCCAGTAGGGAGCATGGGGAGTGGGAATGTTAGAGGGAGAACACAGGTGGATTTGGGGCACAAGTCGTTGGTTTCCAGCTACCAGATTGCCTGTGGTACACTTTAAATTACTTAGGATAGACAATACGGCCTATGTGTGCGTGATCACATATTAGCTTCTGACCTTTATCATGGAGGCTGGTTAAAATTTATCTCCATCTGGAATACAAACACTAGGAAAAGCTGGTTAACATTTGAAAGCTTCCACATTTAAAAAAAAAAAAAAAAGGAAGAACGAAAGAAAAGAAAAAGAAGAGGAGGAGGAGGAGGAGGAAGAAGAAGAAAGAAAGCTTCCAAACAGAAGCCTACAGGCCAGAAGCAACTACCACGTCCGTATCTAACCATCTAATCGACATCAGGTGGTGAATTAATTAGTATGACATAGATAAGGATGGTTTTTCAGTATTGACATTAATCGTGATCCTCATCAATTTTTCTTTCTCTTTTGGAATGTTCCCTCCAGCATATAAAAACAGAGATGTTTCTCAGAGATGTTGTTTCTCTCATCTTTTAAACGTCCTTCTTGACTCATTTGCACCCCGCCCTTGCCAGTTACTGCCTTATTTCTTTGCTCTTCATTGGCTGCAGAACTCAGTGAAAGACGGATCTTCTCTGTCTCCACTTTCTTTCTCTCCTCCCACTCTTTCTCAAACCTACTCCATTCAGGTGTTCTTCCCCATCTCTCCACTGAAAGTGCTCTTGTCAAGTTCACCAAAAGCCGCCATGTTGCTGAGTCCAACGGCAAAGCATCCGTCCTCACCATACATCACCTACCACCACCACTCAACACAGGTGAGCATTCCTCCTCCTTGACTCAGTTCCCCTGCACCTGTTACTATCAGAGCTCAGGCTCAGTCTGCTTTCTGCACTCTCTCCTTTGGGGATACGCCCTGTCCCAAGGCTTTAAGTATGACCTGTAGTGCTAACGATTCTCAAGTGTGGATATCCTGCCCAGACCTCTCCTGGAACACTGGACTCATTTATTCAACTATCCCTTGACCACCCCACCTGGATATCTACTAGACATTTCAAACTTATCATATCCACAATTGAATTCCCAAAGATACCCCCCAAAACCCTGCTTTGCTCCCACCCTCCCATCTCAATGGTTGGCAAGTTCATTCTTTGAATTACTCAGGCCAAAAATGCAGGAGTCATCCTTGACTCCTCTCTTTCTGACTCACCCCCTTCCAAACCATCAGCAATTTTGTTGGCCCTCATTGTGGAATGTACCAAGAAGCTGATTCCTTCCCGCCACCTCCACGGCTCCCACCATGGCTCAGACCACCATCATGCCTCACCTGCCTTGTCCTACAGCCTGCTGGGAGGTCTCCCTTGCTCCTCCCAGGCTTATTCTCCACACAGCAGCTGGGATGTGGCTTCCTAAGGAAGCTGAATTAGGTCTTTCCTCTATTCAACCCCTCCGATATCGCCCAGAATCCTCACTGAAGACCTTTACCTGCTGCCTCCCGTTTCCACCTTCACCTGCGGGCCTTTGCAATCTCTGTTCCCTCTGCGTGGCATGCTCCCTTGGATAAGCACTTAACAAACTCCCTCACCTCCAGAAAGTCCTTCTCACATTTCACCTTTACACTGAGGCTTACTTTCTCTAATATTTCACTGCCCTATTTAATTTTCCTAGCTCTCCAGAACTCCTTTCATCTGCCCTACTGCTTCTGTCTTGAAATTCTTAATTGTTTTTTTAATTTAAATTCAATTAACCAAAGCATAGTACATCATTAGTTTCAGACGTAGCATTCAACAACTCATCAGTTGCGTATAACACCCAACGCTCATCACATCAAACGCCCTCCTTCATGCCTTCATTCTTAATTGTTTTTTTAACAAGGGGCCCCGCATTTGCATTTAGCACAGGGCCCCACAGGTAATGTAGCCAGCCTTATTTAAAGATCTCTACTTGCCTCTGTTTTCTTTTTTTTTTTTTAATTATGTTATGTTAGTCATCATACAGAACTTCATTAGTTTTTGATGTATGTTCCATGCTTCATTGTTTGCGTATAACGCCCAGTGCTCCATGCAATACGTGCCCTCCTTACTACCCTCACTGGGCTAACCCATCCCCCCACTCCCCCTCCCCTCTGAAGCCCTCAGTTTGTTTCCCGGAGTCCATAGTCTCTCGTGGTTCATCTCCCCCTCTGATTTGTAAAATACGGACAACAACAGTACCTTTCTCATGGGAATTCTGAAAGGATTAAATAACATAGTAAGTGTTGAGTGCCGGGAATGTAATACTTACACACTCATTCACAACATTTTGACTGTCTGCTATGTACTGGGCGCTGTTGTAGGCACTGGGGAAATGCCTATGAAAAGGTGCTGTCGTGGACCTTACATTCCAGTGAGGGAAAGACAGTTGCTATCACATGGAATAAGTACGATGCAGGGAACTAAAATGGAGTGATGTGACGGAGTGGCTGGATGACCACATTAGCTTGGGTAGTCGGGGGTGGCTTCCCTGTGAGGTGTCATTTAAAGGAGAACTGAAGACAAGAAAAAAAATCAACCATGCAAAAAGTAGAGGGAAGAGCATTCCAGGCAGAGGGAATAGCTACCGAAAATGCCAAGGAATGGGAGCTCACTTGGGGTGTCCGGGGCACAGAATAAAAGCAGGGCGGGGGTCGCTGCAGAGGGTGTCACTAGGGCTCCAGGATGAGCCCAGCCCCAGGAGGACCCAAAGCCTCAGGGGTTGATGCTGGTTAGCGCTGGGTTAGCAAGTCATTCAAGAGCTGTAAGCTGGAAACGCGTGGTCTTACTTACATGTTTAAAAGATGACTCTGATTGCTACTGGGAGAGTGGGTTGGGGAGGGCAAAGGTGGAAGGAGGGGTGTCAGGTAGGATGCTGCTCGACCGCCACAATTATGGAAGCAAGAGATGAGGACGGCTTGAAGCAGGGCCACCGAGGTGGGGGCCGGGAGAAGTGGTCAGATCCGCCCTGGGATCCGACCTGTTGCAGGTGGAATTGGTAGGAATGGCCGATATCAGCGGTGAGGAAAAGAGAGAAACAAAAATGATACGGGGCAGTTGAGCGGATCGGTGTTCACGAGGATCATGTAAATACCAAATATGATGATGTAAATACCAAATAATCCATAGCAATTAATTAAGTAATTAACCACGAATCCACACGAAGAATCAGGACGTTCTCATGAACTAACATCCCACCCAGAACGGCGCCTGGGTGAGGGCTGGTGCCGGCGGTGTCAGGGAATGTCGGTGGACCGACCGACTGACCTGGGGGGGAGGGAGAACCCTGAATGGGAAGTAGAGGGGGAAGCTCAAGGGGAAATTTGCCTACTTTACAGTTTTGCCGAAAGCAGGACCTGCTGACTGGTCTCCACAAAAAGGAAAAACAAAATCAAAAAGAAAAAAAAAAGTCTGCTGCATGGAAAGATTTAAACTAACAGAGGAAGAGGAAGGGGCCAGGAGGACAGGGATCCATGTGTTTGGACACATCCCCCGCTTGGGAAAGCTGACTCCTAAAAAGGCCGGTATCTGACGAGTGTGCAGGAAGCCCTTTTGCCCTGTCAGTTCCTAATAACAACCGGTGTGTTCTATTTACCCTCTCAAAGCACAGGGCAGAGGAACCAGGAGGGCTGTTCGGGGCCAGGTAAAGGCATGGGCATTCATCCATCTGTTTGTTCAGCCCTTTCTGTAGGATGGGAAGCATTACCGGGAGGGAATGCCTGGGCCCCAATGTACCTGCTACCTGAAGACACGACATTTCTACCAAACTGAGAGCCCCTTAAGCCCCATTACAATGATAGCCTTCCCGGAAAATTCAGTCCTTAAGGAATGGCAATGGGCTAAGTGTGCTCTCTAGGAAGATTAAAAGTTGAACACAGAATGCGAACACGTATGTATGTTAGGCTACACCATATGAAGTTGCTGGTATTAGTCCTTTTTATTTTTTTAACCTAAAATAGTGACTATTTCATACGGTTCAAACTGATACTTGCCTCTATAGCCTGACGAAATCATTTGGGCAAAATACCACCATGGCAATAAATCTTATTTTAAATATACCCCACTACCCTTTCTTCAAAATCCTAGAATGCTTCTGTTTCCTTTGAGAAAGTAATTTTGAGGGACTGGAGCAATTCGGATTACTTGCAGGAGTAAACAATTTATCTCTATTCCTCTAGGATGCACCCAGCACTCAAGCCAACCAGCAAAACGTTCAAGGCTTAAAGAAGTTGGGAGGGGGGAGAAATCCCCTTGGGCTGAGGAGTGTGAAAAGAAATACTTCCAGTCCTGTAAATGTAGAGAAGGACAGGGAGTATCACGTCATCCCATTCCATCGCTTTATCACGGAGGCTGTGTCTTTGCTCAAGGGCAGGGTCAGTGGTTGGGGGCAGAACTAGAGCCAAACCCTTGTATGTTACACCAACTCTCTTTTCTCAACAAATACTCATATATGGAAAGAGTCTGAAAATTTGTGGATGAAAATCACTTCGTTCATAAAAAATAGAAAAATATTTAACGTACTTACAAGAATTCGATTTTGCAGATATTAAAATAACAATCTAATAATAATAATAATAATAATAATAACCCCACAGAATAAGTTGTGGAACACAAACCAAGGAGATTGCAGATGATTCATTCAGAGGCCGGTGCGATGGCAGAACAGAGTGGCACAAAGAGCAGAGAAAACTGATTTCGTGAGCGGCTCAGAGAATTTAAAGAAAAAAAGGAGAATATTTTTTCATAAAAGTATTTTGAGGATGGTGGTATTTTAGTTGAATTATCTAAACTGCTTATCTATATAGCAGAGAAAATTTCATTCCCATGTTACTCTGTCAATCATTAGTATGCACCAAGCACTATTCCAGATATTTGGGATATATCAGTTAACTAGACAGAAAAAAAAATCCCTGTCCTTAATGAGCATATATTCTAGTTGGAGAGACAGAGAACTAACCATAAGTATAGCAAACAAGCAAATTGTAGGGTGGCTTAGAAATTGATACATGCCAAGGAAAAAGAAGGGATCAGCACGAGAAGTGGGAGTACCGGGCTGGGAGGGACGCACGTTGCAGTTTTCAACAGAGTAATCTGCACAGGTCTTATGGAGAGAGTGGGTTTGAACAAGGGCTCGAAGGAAATGAAGGAGTTAGCTAAGTGTCTCTTTAGGGAAGATTGTTCTAGGCCTAGATGAGCCACTAAGATAGAGGCATGACTGGCAGGTGTGTGTTTCACCATGTGCTCCATAGTGCTGGTGTGGTACCCGATCCTAGAGCATGGCCAAGATCTTTTATATGGACTAGGGGGCCTTGATGCATCCAGTTTAGCCATATTGTATGATGCCACACACCACAAGACCAGTAGACCGTGCAATGGACCGCTGGGAATTGGCGACCCAACCCTCAGTTCTGGTCCAAGCATGCCTGTGGTTAATCTCAACCATATTCTTTATATTTGCTCCTCAAGCCTTCTGTGACCAGGGCTCTCCTTTCAGCGTGACAACGAATAGCACCCAATTCGGTTCAGCGTTTTCATGACTGACTTAGATGAACCACAGATAATCCACTCAAGAGTTTAGGCATCAGGTATCAGAATGGTGGTCTGCTCTAACAGGCAGATAGAGATTACCTGGCATTTATTACTAGTTCATACTAATTGATTGATCCTGACTAAATCACTCAACCCCTTCATGCCTCCATTTTCACATCTACGAAATCAAAATACTACTCTTTGCCAAGTCTATTTTGCAAGGTTGAAATAAGGTTTACGTGAGATCATACGTGCAAAAGTACAACAGAAGCCTTAATGCACAGTGCAACCTGGCTTATCCACCTCTATGTCCCCAGCCCAGCATAGAGTCCGACGTTCCATAAATGGTTGCTGAATAAATAAATAGGTAAGTGAAATTTACAGTGTGATAACAATCAAGAAAAAAATCATCCTGTTAGATATGACTCATGCCTACACAATCAAAGTAAAGGTGCGTATTTGGGGCAGCTTTGCATATAAATAAAGACTAATGAAATATTATTTAGACTTTCACTTGAAGACTTTTTAAAATAAGTTATTCCAAAAACATGATAAAAAATTATAGACTGCTCTCAGTTTAACTTAAGTCCTTCGATCCATAAAAACATAAGATACTCTTCCCCAAGGCAGGGACGGGAGGACAGAGAAAAAAAGAATTCATTATCACTCAGCAGATCAGTACAAGAAAGAGATTTTTTTTTTAAATGAAGACAGATATGAGTTCCTTTTTAATAATTTATATATTTGGAATATAAATAGCTGTTGAATTGTTTCAATGTTACAATAAAATGTAAAGGAGAGAAGGAAGTATTTTGTATGCCGGCCAAGAGGTTTTAGGTGCCAAAAATTCTGCCCAATGGGTACAGAGACACACCCACACAAAAATGTCCAGGTGAATGTAACCCCAAACTACTTGTTTAATAAAACTAGATTCCATTGACTCCACATGAAAACCACGTGCTCAGGCAGAGAAATCCGTCTCTCCTCCCAAGACATTACCTCTAACGGTAAAACTGAGGTTTAATGCCATGAACCAAGATTCTGAAAGCCTGTTCTGTTGGTCCTGTTTGCTCCACATTGGCCAGCGTCTAAATTTGTCAAGGACCACATCAGGCAGAGAGGACTCAGCCGGGATTGGAGGCATCGCCAAAGAATTCCCACTGATTTCTCCTACTGGAAGTTTTCACGGACATAGGAGTATTTTCCCTTTTCTAAATTTTTAGTTCCCGAAGTGAAAATTCAGAAAGGGGAAAAATTCTAGGAGCTGTTTGATTTGTGAAACTATGTGAAGCAACGCTTTCGAATTTCTAGATTGATGCTCAAGAAAGATCAAAACCCAGCTGCTATTCTGCAATTGATTTCTTCTTCCATCTGGCAAAAACTGCTGAGAGAATGAAACCTGAGTTCTAAGCAGAAGATCAACCTTACAGCCCCCATTTCTGCCCTTTCTTCCAGCAAAGCAAAACATACAATTGATCCCCATGTAAATGGCTAGGTTTGTCCTATTTCAGAAGCATTAACTCTTCTTTTAAAAAAAGATTTTATTCATTTATTTGAGAGACAGACAGAGAAAGAGAGAGCAGGAGCAGGGAGGAGAGGGAGAAGCAGGCTTCCTGCTGAGCAGGGAGCCTGATTCTGGGCTCGATCCCAGGACCCCAGAATCATAACCTGAGCCAAAGGCAGACACTTAACCAACTGAGCCACCCTGGTGCCCCAACTCTTGTCCCGTTGGCCACCTCACAAGGTCCATAAGGACCTTGCTCAAGATTCAAGAACCAAAGCGTGTCACGTGAATGCCTCCGCATCAGCCTCTGGCTCCACACTACCGGGGTTCAAATTCCTGTTCCACCACTTACTAGCCTTACTAGAAACTTGACAAGTTACTCAACTTCTCTCTGCCTCAGTCTCCTCATCTGCAAAATGGAGGTGGTGATAAGATAATGATAATACTTATGTCATAGGCTTGTGGGGAAGATTAAGTAAATTGAGTTAAATATTTAAAAACTGATCGACATGTATAAAAGCTGTGCTTGGGTTTGTAATGAGGAGGAGGATGGGGGTGACGATGACAATGACGGTGAAGGTGATGACCCCCTTCTTGGCATGCTACTTGAAGCAGACACGAAATGCTTTACTACTCAAAGTGACCAAGGACTGAAATCTCAGGCGCGGGCATCGTGTAGAGAAAGGAGTAGTTAAACACGAACAACCCAGAATCCTGGGGCCACAGAGGATGCTCAACAGCGTCACCCCGCAAGGGTCTCAGCTGCTCTTCTGCCTTTTCTAATATGGGAAAACTTTGCAGATTCCAATCTGGAAGTGAATCTCCTCACTCAAGAGGTGACCGGCACCTCTCGAGTAACCACACCAAGAACAGATGACAGGAGCAAAGGAGATGCATGCTGACCCAGGAGGACCAAGCAGGAAGCCGTGAGAACGCGTGAGGGCAGCGCTGGGTGGAGGAAAGCCACTGCAGCATCTAAAGCGAGTGACAGCAGCACAGTAGGGGATAATGGAGAGAGCAAACTGCCTGAGAAATGTTGCTGATGAAAAACCCTTGTCTCAAAATGACTCTGAATGGTTAGAGACGGAGACTACAACAATCTGCCAAAAAAGGAATATGGATGGCAGTCGAGAAAGTGACAGCCCACTAAGGGAGGACACACAGGTCAGAGGAACTGGAGCGACTCAGGACAGAGGAAATTCAGACCCAATAAGAAGCTGCACTGGGGGAGGGTAGAGATCTGTGTAGCTGCTGTCTATGACACTGGCATATTTTAATAATATAACAATAATGGTTCAGAGTCATGGAGCACCCACTGTGTGCTAGACACCATTCTGAGCACTTGGCTTGTTAATTGCAGGGACGGGTGGTGGTATGGATTTGAAATAACTTGAAGAATCTCTATTCATAGCAATCAAATGAATTTAACAGAAATGCAATTATTTAACAAAACTATTCAAACAATTTCTAAACAAAGCCATGTAGGTTGTATGTGTTTTTTAATGCAACTAATTAATGAAGTATATGAACAGGTCCTAGACTGCAGAGTCCCCATGGCCACAGGCAGGCTGACTTCCACCTCCCAGCAACTTTATAAAATATTCAGCCTGCTAAAATCTCAGACAGTATTTATCTCAGAAAGATCAATAGAACACTGGATCTGGAGGTTTAGTTTGCAAAGAGAGAAAGCATCTCTTGGTTTACAAAAAAAAAAAAAAGGAAAATACAGCTTTAAGCAAAGTCGAACTGTTTACGTTTGGTTTTGTTACATTATGCTTTACTGCAGGACTTCTCAGAACCTCTAATGGGCTAATGAGCATGGTCAATTTATAAGAAAGGGACATCAAGGGTAGGGTTTTCCAAGTTATTTGATGAGCAATTGCTCCCCTAGCTCTCCTGCAGCATCTCCCAGAATTATTTTAGGAAATTCGAGCATGAGTTCATTTTATTCTTTCCCCAGGGATCTAGCCCATTCCAAGCCCCAGATATTTATTCACGTCCTTCAGAGAGAAAAGAATCAGAAAGAAGTCTCCAACCTCTCTCCCTGCTGTAAGGAGAAGTTAAGGTAACACATCTTCTATGACAGATAAACCTCAAGATCCCACTGGCTTCACTCAATAATTGTTCATTCTTCCTCCAGCAGCAGTCCCATGCCAGCAGCATCTCCCAGGAAGCTCTGGGAACTATTTGTTCTGTGCCCCACACCCAGAAGTTCTGATTTGATTGTTCTGAACAAGGGTCGGACATTGGGGAATTTCTTCTAAACTCCTTCAGGATTCTAAACCAGGATTGAAAGACACTGAAGCAGGGGATTGTAGGAACTTCCTCATGTAACATCTTCCCTTCAGACCTCTGGGTTAGCCTCTGAAGAGCCTGTCTGTACTGGAATTTTCTTGGATTATTGATGGATTATTGATGGATAATAATCTTGGATTATTATTATCCATGTAATATAATGCTGTTTCCAAAATTCAAAGAGAGAAAGACTGCAAAAAAGAGAAGAATTACTGAACCAAAACTAGTGTCTATAACACATGAATCTCTCAGTTAACCCAGTGTCATGAGACACATCCTCATACCTTATCTTGTTGATAAGCCCAGACTTTATCCTTTCTGGTTCTGAGCCTGACACTTTTCCATCAGGTCCATGAAACTGGAGCCCCACCTCCTGCTTATTTATGTATTAAATATACATTGTTTAGGGCAGTAGAGGGTAGTGGTTTACAGTACTGGCTCCAGGGCCACACAGTTTGAAAACTGGATGCCCACCAACAGCTGTGTGACCTTAGAAAAGTTCCCAAACTTCTCTGCCTCCATTTCCTTATGTATAAAGTGGGGGGAATGATCCTAACTATTTCACCAAGACCTGTGAGGTTTAAAAAGGGTAATCCGTGGAGAAGTCTAGCATGGTGATTAGCATATACTAAGTTTTCAACAAATGTTGACTGTTACTATTTGTTTTTATTATTTTCAAATCAGGTCTCTGCCCTAGGCTCTCGGAAGTACAGAGAAGATGAAGGCTTGCCCCTGTCCTCAAGGAATTCACAACTGGGCATGGAATATAGACATACAGACAGATGGATTGTGACAGATGTGACTGGGCTTTTGTAGTATTATGTGCAAAATGCTGGGAGAGTTTCCAAGGTGGTATTGGAGGGGCAGGACAGGAAGACTTCCTGTAAGAGGTGGCATTTGATCTGGGCCTTGAAGGGGAAGGTGAGACCGACAGCCTCGGTCATTTGCTAGGACATGACATGGAAGAGGAGAAAGGATGAGTTGAAACCCCAACTGTTGACTCCATTTTTTTTGCAATAGAATTTGCCAGCCCTGCCAAGTGAGGCCACCACCCTCTCCCAAGTCAAGACCCTGAGCTTCTGCAACATTCCCTCTGTGGGATCATTCCCACTTATGCGGATGCCCACAAATACTGCCTGGTAGCAAGCTTGGGACTTAGGATTCAGAGACAGAGGCCTGCAGTTTTCCGTGGTGTGGTGGTATACATGCTGGCAGGGCTATGGGTCCAGGAGGAGGCAGGACCAGAAGTGGGATGGGCAGAGCAGTAGGAGGCAGGAGCTTGTCCTTGGGAGTTTCATAAGGCACAAAAATTCCAGAGCGTGTCTCCGCCTCAGCCCCTTCAGGATATCCTGTCATTCAACCAAGACATATATAGAGTTGAGAGTGGCCAATTTCACCACGACCCCTGGATTTGCCAGTTTTCCTGTCTTGAGGCAGTGCTCCCATATCATCTGCTTCAATTCAGGAAAAAGAGGGGAAAGGGTTTAAAAGCAAACACTGAAATGAAAGAGAATTCCCTAGGAGTTCATCAGACTACGAGAAAATAGCTGAGTGGTTCTGACAGGTGCCTGGCATCAGAAGGACTAAATAGTTTCTCACCATGCTACAAAATCTCATACTTCTTCTTCTTGGATTGGTTGTACACAATTCCTGCTCCCTGCCTGAAACTACAGACCAGGTAAGATGACACTTGCAAGTTTGTTATTTTTCAGGTTCATGGTGTGTGCAAAGCTTTTTGCTTCCCTCTGTTGTCATGGGTAAAGAGCGCTATCTGGTCTTCATACGATAAAGAGAAAGCCAGTGGAGATGGGGTCATGATGATGGCGTGCCGTCTTTCTGAAGCTGTGTTCATCCAATTGGTTCGAGTCCTGTGCTAAACCTTGCTAGGAGCTCTGACTATTTAGTGCGGAATTCCTCTTTCCACTGCTGATGTTGGTACCCTGGCGGGGGGGTGGGGGTTGTTTTGTTTTGTTTTAATAGTCTCATCACTGCGTCATTTTGAATATAGGAAATAACAGTGGTTGAAGAGAGATGAGTAGAGAGATGTTCTGGGGAATTCCGGGAGGGGTGATGTCTGCTGGAGAAACACAGTATTCCAGAATGCATTGGGAACTCATCCCTTCAACTTTTCACAAGTCGTAGTCGAAGTACCCAGGGCAGTCATGTCAGCAGCTCCCGTGAAAGACACCAGGACGCCAGGGTCTCACGCAGGCTCACGTGAGCTGTCCTAATAGAGCGTGTTGGGTATCAGATGTGCAGTGAGGTCAGCCTAAACAAGGGGGGTATGAGCGAGGCAGTCTGGTGATTCTTTTAAAATGCATTTCACAAGGCGTGGTTTCTGCTCTGTTAATAATAGAACTTAAACATGATGCCGCATCTGTACCGGGCAAATTGCTTTCGGTGCTAACTTTATTGGCTGTACTCTGATGATGCTCTTCACGAAAACACTGGAAGATAGCATCACAATTCAGGGCTCCAGCTTAGAGGTTTGAGAGCAGCAAGTTGGAACTGTGGCCCTCGTTTGTTTGTTTGACAAATATTTCTGAGGACCAGTCACTGAGCCCGCTAGCTCTTCAAGCTTGAGCAAGTTAGCCAGGCTCTGAAGCTTCCATTTCTCCCCAGACAGTGCTTCACAAGGAGCCAGAATGACCATCCACGTCATCACCACCACCAGCATCAAGTGCTTGCTTTAGTGTGGAAATCAGGTCCTGACTGGTGTTTAAAACTGAGTTTGCTTTTCAGAGGAGACCGTATGAGAGATTAAAGTGAGCCATTCCGTTTGAAAAGGACAACTTGAAAGTCAAGAGGCTTCTTAAAAGAGAGGATTAAATCTGACCTTTTAAGAAAGAAAAGAAAACGTCATGTCCTTCCATACACTTAACTAAATGGGAAAACCTAATATAAAGAAAATCCTGCTTTTAAAAATCTGGAGGTTCCGTGACCATTAAAGGGAGTTGACTGAAACTCTAGCTAAGGGTGGCTTTTATTATTAGTCCATAAAGAACATTCCAGGGCTATTTTGGTTCCTAACGATCGCCAAATGAAAGCTGCCCATATGCCACCATACAGCGTGCAAGGAAGAGGAAGAGCGAATCAGGGAATCAAAAGGACCCCTAACTTACAGTGTGACCTTGGCAAATCACTGAATCTCCCCTCTCCTTGTTTTTCTCCTCCCTAGAATAGGCATGATGAAACCTGCCCTATTCATCTTCAGCATGGTCAAGATCAAATAAGATGATGCCCTTGGAAGGATGTAGAACCATAAATTTCTCTGTAAAAATAAGATTTGTTTTTATGCAGCTTTTATCCATTTCAGGAAACTTAGAAGTAGTTATGATGTTCCCACCGTCCCTACCTAGTGCTGGGCCTGTGCCGCTTGGGGATAGGAGTCAGTAAGAAGGGAGAGATGTGGCGCCCTCCCACAAGGGGTTTTTAAATGGACATCAAAGACAATGAAATGTGTTCCACTGGCCAGCCACATGCAGAATAGCAGTTGAGGAAAGGAAGCGAGGTGGGTATGGTTTTGTGGAAGTGGTGTTGTTACCCAGGGCCTTGAAGGATGAAGTTTGAGTAGCCAAGAGGAGAGGGAAGCACATTCCTATCAGGAGAGGCAATAAGCAAAACCCAGAGGTGGCGAGAGAGAAGCATCATTGGAACTAGCATTTATTGCCTGCAACCTTCCAGATCCTGGGCCAGGCAATTTGTGTGTGTTATATCAGTTAAAGTCTCGATAACCTGGAGAGTGGTTATCAACATCTCCCCATTGCAGAGGATGGCAAAGGGTAAGGAATTCATTCAAGACTGTACACTTAGCAAGATAGAGATCTTGATTCCAAGCTTAGATCTTTTGATTCCCAAATTGGGTCTCTCTTCATTGTATGAAGCTGCTTCTTCTTAAGCTTGATGGGAAAATGAGGGAGACTGGAGAGAGGGGACCAAACCCATTTGGGAGGATCGGCGTCAACATCATGGACAATGAGGGATCCTGAGGACAGGGCCAAAGTGGGTCTGCATCCTTCATTTTAGCATCTGATTCTCTACCGCCTAATGTTGCTTAGCAACTATTTCTAGTGTGTGTTGTATTTCCTACGACTCATTCATTCAATCAACAAACATTTACTAAGCACTACGATGTGCCAGACACTGTTCTAGGTGCTTAGGGTATATTTAAGGACAAAACAGAAAAAGATCACTGCCTCTTGAAGCCCATATTCTAGCTGAATTATAATCAAAAGATTGCAAACATTTTGGGGGCAGAAATTATATGCTTCATAGCATTTAGTATCCAGACTAAACTAGTTCTGTAGAATCAATACTGAAAGAATATTCTTGAGACCTGTTGATCTACAACCAATTGACCTTAAATAACCACTTTAAAATTTTCCCGTTTGGAAAGTGTACTCTATAATATATTTCAGGTTTCCCATTTTTGTGTATGTGTCTGTATTGATGGTACCTTGCTTTGCTAAATTCCAGACTTCAGATCAAGGATGGCAAACAGGTGGTACAAGCAGCCTCCTTCCTACCCACAGTCATGGCAGACATTGCTTGTTGATCCCAACACTCTTCCTAAATAAGGTTGAAAGCAACTAGCCAGTCACTACCAATCAACCCTTTTGTCATCCCTGACATTCCATTGACTTGCAGCCAACAGGGAAGAATGACCAACCAAGGCTTTACTAATGGGACTTAATTTTTTTTTTTTTTATGTTTTCACAGGCCAAAAGATGTGATAAGAAATCTCTGCTTACAGTTAGAACTGAGTGCCAGTCCTGCTCACTCAACGTGGGAACTAAGTGCCCAGATGGTTACACCAAGGTTACCAATGGCTCCGTGGGGGTTCGAGATTGCAGGTGCTCATGAGAAAATAAGTTTGCTCAAGTCTTGAAATTTAAGGGATTGTGAATCCAAATTGAAACTTCCCATCTCAAAAACTACAAAGCATTTCTATGATTTTCCCTTACTCTAAGACTACATTCAGTCCAACTTCGGTAACTCCAAATTTGCAACCTTGAATATAAAAAATATATTATTGATTCACATTTTAATTCAAAACTGCCTATATTGCATTGTACATAAACACTTTCCCTTCATCTTGCCCTACTTTATTTTGAAAATCTGGGTTTTGTTTCATTTAGAAAGGGTTCTAGTCAGAACATGGAGGAAAAAGCCATGGGTCTGACAGTCATCTTACTAGCTAGCTATGGATCCTGACACTGATTAGAACCTGAAGTGGGAAGACAAAGGAATTACAGCTTCGTGCATTTTATGTGAGCATTGCATTCCTGAAATCCTCTTATGATTCAAAACTCTCACAATTCAAGGCTAAGCCTCACAAAAGATGGCGAGCATTTTCCCTCACCAGCTAATGGAAGCAGCCATACAACTCAAATGTAAACACGATGTTTTATTTACTCAGTCTACTAATGTAGACATTAGACAGCTCTCAACGCGTTCATTCTTAATTCAGGGATGAAGGATAAGTACTATTTCTCATTTTGCATAAAACAAAAACTGAACACTGTTATATCACACTATTTTAAATTCATGTGTGCTTACTGTGACCATGAAATATTCTAAAACCCAAATCATCAGTTTTAATAAAAGGTTCCAAACACTAACCGACCTAGAATTAGCAAGCATATGTGACTGGGTGACCTTTCAAAGTACCAAAGTAGGCACACATCTGTGACCAGATTCCCTTAAAAAGTGTATAGAAAGACGTAGGGTTCAAGATTAAAATTATGTGGTGACTTTATTGAGGCCTTTTTTGTACCAGCTACTTTTTTTCATGACAAGGTAGACACTTGGTTACATTCTCCCCACCTTACCATCCCCCTTCCAACACACACACACACACACATACACACACACACACACACACACACACCCAGGATTATTGCACTCATGCTCTCTGTTTTAGAATTGACGACTTGGCTCTGTCATTCATTTATGCTGAAATAAATCCAAGATTGGCTCTTAAGAGGATGTTTGGTTCTGCCCTTGGCTCTCCCTTTTCCCATCTTTGTGAAGAGAGGCCCCTGCCAGGATTCTCAAGCTTTCAGAGGAACTGTCAGTTTTGTCTCCAATTTAACTGCGCATAAAGCCACTAGCTCAGCGACTGGATTAGAAGTACAACCTTGCACTCACTGTCACATTATTCTTAACAACACAGTTGAAAGAAATGATATTCATGGAGAATTGTCTCTAGAAATACTAAAGTCAAATCCTGGAAAAAGTCCTCCATGCGGAGATCCCCCAAAAATAGACAATGGGATTTCGCCTCCACAGAATTGCTATTCCAGATCAATACCTCAGATGGTATAAAAACCGTTCTAAGAAACGCATCACTACACCTTCCTTGAGGATACGGTGGCAAATAGTGCCCATTATATTACATATCCTCTCAAAGAAATGTCTACATCTACAGTATCTGGGGGAAAAAAAGTGCTAAATCCTAAGCAGTTGCTTCGTTTTAAATCCAAAGATCCTGTGCATCACAGAACTCATGATCATTTCCTTCTCGTATTGGCTGCAACAAGTGTGGAATCTAGAACCTAACACTCTTCTGTCTACTAACCTCACTTCTGACATCACTGTAGGTAGCCCACCTTCAATTGCATTGCGCTCTGAGTTTTTTCATCCATTTCGTTCAATTAAAGGTAAATCATGATGAAGTTTTGTTCTCCCTAGACAGAAGAATGTATTCAATTTCTGATTTTTTAAATATAGGCAAGTGTAAAGAAAACTAAATAAAAATCTGGGCTAACCCCACTGCCCAGAGTTAACCGCATTGCTCTGATCATGGGTTTATGCTTTCTCCATCCCCTCCAAGGTACATCTTCGAGATCAGGAAGTACTCACTGTCTCTCCCTGGATGCCGTCACATCTGTAGGAAGGACTATGTCCAACC